>NC_133620.1:68770205-69070205 GCF_048593235.1 Sminthopsis crassicaudata
TATTTCATTACTTCCGTCTCATTCAAAGTTCAATAAACAATTAATAAGTTTCTGCTAGGTACAAGGCAGCTTATATTCTTCTAAAGTTTATAGTCCTTAATTTTAGTCCTTTCCTCTGAGATTATCTTCAATTTACCTTGAATATATTCTGTTGATATATTGTAGTTGTTTGTATGTGTCTCCTTTCACAGGCTAAGAGCTCTATGAGGTCAGAGACAAAATTTTTTGCCTTTCTTTGATTAGCATACTTAATAATGCTTGTTGACTGACTGGATCCTTCAATGGCTTGTATCAAAGAATCACAACAAAAACCATACAGCAAAATTGCTATTGTGCTCTCAAATTCCAAATAAATAAACCAAATTCAAACTGTTTCTTCAGCATAGCATCCTAAATCTCGAGGGATCTACATTGGTTTGCATTATCTAGGGGTCCCCCAAACCATGTCTTTTGGGCTGGTTTAATATAAAGATAGATTGAGGACTGCTGGTCCAGTTGTAGTTTTGGAAATACAATTTGAAAATTTTGGGGCTATTGAATGAATGAATGAAGTTGATTTGGCTGACCCAAGTTCCCAGTCCTTATGTTACTTATTGTTTATATTATTAAGTATCTTTTATGTCCCAGGCACTGTGTAAAGTGCTAAGGATACGAAAAAAGACAAAAGAACCCCACAAATAGGCTCAAAATCTTATGGGAAAGACAATATAGAGTTTTCTCTAGAAGATGAATTGGAGACAATCATTGGAGGGAAGGCACGAAAATTAAGCCAGAATGGGTTTTTATAGAAAGTGGGATTTTAGCTGGGACTTGGAAAAAGTCAGGGAATGCAGGAGGCAGAAATAAATAGGGAAAGAATTCCATGCATAGAGGACTCTAGCAATGGAAAGTCTTTTTTGAGGAACAGTAAGGAGGCACATCATTGGATTACAGAGTGTGGGGGTAGGGGCTAAAGTGTAAGAAGACTAGATGAATGCCAGGACTTTGAATGCCAAACTTTGTATTTGTATTTAAATTTATAATATATATATGTATATATATATGCAATATTATTTTTATATATATGCAATATTATATATATGACTTTATATTTGATTCTGAAGGTGATAATGAGCCATTGAAATTTATTGAATAGAGGGGCTAACATGGTCAGACCTATACTTTAGAAAGATTAATTGACATCTGAGTAAAAAGAGACTCGTAGCTAGAAGACCAACCATTGCAATAGTCCAGGAATGAGATAATAGTGGTCATACTAAGGCAATTTCAGAGGATGGAAGAAGGCAGACATATATGAAAAATATTAGGAAGAAAACACCAACAGGACTTGAGAATAATCTAGCAAGAGAGACTAAGAAGGAGCCATCACACACGGGAGAGAAGAACCAGGAGAACGATCAGATCAGAAGCCAGACTATAGAAATCTAGAAGTGAAAAAAAAATTTAGGTGTTTTCCTTAAGGATTTTGGGTCACAGAAGGGAGGGGAGATAAAGGACAATAGCTAGTGAAGACTGGATGGGTCAAATGAGGGATTTTTGAGGATGGGGAAGATATGGAATTATTTATAGGTAGTAAAGGGGCCCCAGTAAAGAGGAAAGAGCAGGGATGTTAAAAAGGGCAATGTGCTAGGGATGGTATGGGATCGTTTGAAAAGCTACAGAGGTCTGTCTTGGCAAATGAATCTGAGTGATAGAAGTTGAGGGGAAGGGGAGAAGAAAGTGCTCACTGAGAATGACCTCTTTTTTCAGTAAAATATGAGGTGATATTATCAATAGCTATGAGAGTGTCAGAAGGCCAGAAGTATGGGAGGCTTGAGGAGAGATAAAAAGGTTTGTAAAAGCACTATTATGAGGGAATCAAGTAAGGAAATTTTGCTGCTTTGAAGGCCCAACTGAGATTTTTTGTTCAATCATTATTCCATCAATAATTACTGTCAAATTCTGTTGTTATTCAGTCATTTCCAACTATTTGTGAAAATCTTTGGGATTTTCTTAGCAAAGGTACTATGGCATTTTGCCATTTCCTTCTCCATACCATTTTTTACAGATGAGGAAACTGTGACTTCACCAGGATCACACAGCTAATAAATATCTGAAGATGAATCTTCCTAACTCCAAACCCTGCACTCTCGGCACTATGGCACCACTTTCATGTCTTCTAGTTGTGATTATGCAACATAAATTTGTTATAGATTCAGTCCATACAGTCTCAAGATTTTCTCTTGCTTCATTTGGCAGCATGTGAGTTAGAATTGAAGGCAGCAAATAGTATGAGTATATCCAAAGCTTGGCAGGAAAAGATTGTTCAAAGGGGCAAGGAACTTGGGAGAAGTATACAGTGTAGAGTTCAACTCCTTCACTAAGGGGTCAAAAGCAAGAGAATGGTATAGGGAGTGCAGTGAAAAAAAAAGAAAAACAATAGGGTTTCAGGTTGCAAGGCAGAAGGAGAATTAGAACAAAAAGACTATGGTCAGATAAAGGAATTTCAGAACTTATAATCATAGAAGTGGAACAATTATGGCTAATGACAATCAAAATTCCGAGAGCTATTTTTCATCAATTATTGCTAATGACAAAATCAAGAATATGGCCATTTCTGAGGGTAACTGAGGTGGAGTAGAATGATGGATAATAAGAAATGAGCAAGGTGAAGAACAAGGTGGGGTTGTTTGAGACAAACATCAAGATGGACATTGTCCTCATAAGAGTTGGGCAGGAGAGAAAGATTATTAGACCAGCACTAAGTTTATTGAAGAAAAAAGGGGAGTATCTTGGAATCTGATGAAAAATAGCTCTCGGAATTTTGATTGGGTAGTAGATGTGTATTGAATGAAACTCAAAGGAGGAGAGTTTTCTGAGTGATGGAGGTGGAAGAGCCATTGTGAGCTCTAAAAGTCAAGCATTAAAGCCCCTGGAACTCTTCCTGGCCACTTTGTGCCCAAATGATAAAGAGATACATAGTCAGAGCTTTTAGCCACTCGATCCCATCGAGTCTCAAGGAACCTTTCAATATCTTTTAAGAAAAAAAAAAGATACTAGTTAGAATGGAAGAGAGGAGTTGTACCACAGAGAGTGAAGGCCTTTAGTCATGTCACCCATGTGAGCTGGTTTTCTTATATATAAAATGGGGGTGTACTGCATGCATTTCCAACATCTCAGTCTTTGAAGAAAAACAACTCATAAATTACAAATTGCTATGTCTGTGTGTGCTCTCATTATCTTCATATCTTGAGTAGGATAAAATGTACTGATGTGGAATCTCATTGCAAAAACCAGTGACTGAATCCATCCATAACAAACTCTAATTGCTCAATTTCTTAATAAGGTCATGAGTTTGTGAATATAAAATCCTTTGTTTGATATTCAAAGCACTTTATAGTTTGATTCCTCTTTACTTTTCTACTCTTCTCACATCTTACACCTCCTTGTGAACTCATTGATTCATTGATCTTGGCTTCCTTCCTGTTCTTTTCACAAAATACTCTTTATCTCTGACTCCAGGTATCTCTCTGGCTCTCCCTCCTGCCTGGAATTTTCTCCCTCCTCATCACTATTTCCTAACTTCTCTGATTTCCCTCAAGGTATTCACCTTGTGGTAAATAGTAAATATTTACTGACTGAATAAATGAATAGAAAGGCGATTCTCCCACATCTTGCTCCTAGTTGTTTCTCAATACTTTGTCTGAAAGAGATAAAGAAAAGAGTTTATTCATCCTTGGACCAGACTGTTTTTAAAAAAGATAAAATCATACCCAATTTTAAGTTTCCATAGAAAGGAAATCACAGCTTCTTTTGTTAATCCATCACTGTCAATAAATTATTTCTCCAATGAGTATTTTCCCAGCACTTACTATGGGCAGATACCCAGCACTGTAGCAGGAGCTTTGGGAAATATAACAAAAACATAGGTCTCCATTCCCAATTTAATAATTAAGAGAACTAGAGGAAAAGACTAGCCAGTATGAAGTCAAATGGTAGACTGTAGAGCACTATTTCTAAGTGTGATAGGAGTTCAGAGAAGGGAAAGACCATTGTGGGCTAAGATAGGCAGAAATCCTTCATGAAGGAAATGGTTTTTGAGCTGAGGACTTGGGGAAGAATTGAATTGAAGAGGAAGAATTGAAGAAGGCATTTGAGCAAAGACGACTGTCTAAGCAAAGGCATGATATTAGGAAAAATAACAGCCTGGCATGGGAGGAGGAGGTTCCAAAATTAACTTAAATGGAGCCTAACTTAAATGGAAAACTTTTGATAGGAAGAAATGAGAAGTAAGGTTGGATAAGTAATTTGGGCTTAAATTATGAATGGCTTTGAATATGCTAAGGTGATGTAAAATTTAATAGGATATAGACATGATTCTTTGTAATTGCTCAGGAAGAGTGACTTGAGAAAAAAGTAGTATATACTAAGAAAACAAATATGGCAGCAGGGTGTTGGATGCTGTCATCCCCTGAGAGCACAGATCCTGGAGTCAGATGACTTGGATTCAAATCTCACCTCTGCTGCTTCGGACTTCTGTGACCTTCCTGGGCCTTAATTTCCTCATCTGTAAAAGGAGAGATATGAAATGAGGCCTCTGAGGTCCCTGCAAGGCTCTAGATGTGTGATTTTATATCTGAACTAAATGTTCAGATCTTATGTTCTTAGTCAAAGGTCACTGTAACTTCTAGAATACACAGGGATCTTCAGAATCCTATAAAATTCAAATTAGGCAAGAGATATACTTAATTGAATGATGAAAATATCAAGAAAACATGAAAATATTATAGAATTTAATGACTCATATTTCCATAGCACTTTCACTTCTGCAAAGTGCTTTTCAGGAAAACAAAACTGTGAAATAGTTGGTCTGAGTATTATTCTGGTTTGACAGAAGGGGGAACAGAAAAGGTTGTTATCACACAATCTCTGAGACAGAATTCAAGTCCAAGACTCTTGATTCCAACAACTAGCCTTTTAGCTGCTATCATGCTATCTTTTACCTTGACATTCTGAGCTCCCCTGCAACCCCTCAGAATTTGGTGCAAGGGTAGGGAGTTTTGGGGAACTCCCTTCTGGTGGTACAAGAGGTCTCCTGTAAAGGAATTTCCCCAAAACCTAGATTGATAAAAGAGGTTTATTATGGGGCTTGGAAGTAAGGTTAAAGTCTAGTTAAGGAAATAGATGAGAGTAAAGAGAAGAGGGCACTGGAAACAGTATTCCAGTGGGCAGAGAGCATAGGGCTGAAATGTTTGGAACCTCTGCAAAAAGAGGATTTTAGTTTGGCTTTTTTTATAATGAGAGATTTAGCTAAATGGGGCCTGTGGGTAGAGTCCCAAGTTGGCTCATTGTGGCCCCCAGTGGGGCTGTGACAAGCCCAGATTTCCTACTGAAATTCAAAGGGGTGCTTTTGACCAGGATTTGTGAGTCAAAGGTCCTAGCTTCTTGAATTGATAATGCATCAGCCAGGAGGGGCTGGGAGTAATCTGCAATCTGAAAGGAATTACAAATGTAGTTTCTTAAAGGGACCACAACCTGCTTCACTTCCCAATATGAAGACCATTTTCCCTGGTAGATAAAATGAAAGCCAAACAGGAATGAAGTAGTTCAGCCTTTTCTCTGTAATTACTTATCATCCATCATGCCATCTCTCATGAGAAGTCTTATCTTTTCATGCATCTTCTTCTTCTTCCTAATATAGCCATACAGTCCTTTTTTTTTAAAAAAAAAAAAGTTCATCCAGAGCTTTAACTTGCATTGATTGCAAGACCTTAAATAAGTCACAGCCTCAGTAGTTTGCCTCAGTTTCCTTATTTGTAAAATGGGAATAAGAATAGCACCTATTCCTCCTAAAGCTGTAATTATATTTATGATACAATTGAATACATTGAAATACAAAGAAATTAAATTTATTTATTTCCCAATTGGTCCAGTCTCCTCATTTTATTTTTTTTCATGGTTTTTATTTTTCCAAACATGTGCAAAGATAATTTTTAACACTCACCCCTAAAAAATCTTGTCTTCCAAGTTCCTCTCTCTCTCTCTCTCTCTCTCTCTCTGTCTCTCTGTCTCTCTCTCTCTCTCTGTCTCTCTCTCTGTCTCTCTCTCTGTCTCTGTCTCTCTCTGTCTCTCTCTCTCTCTCTCTCTCTCTCTCTCTCTCTCTCTCTCTGTCTCTCTGTCTCTCTGTCTCTGTCTCTCTGTCTCTCTCTCTCTGTGTCTCTTTCTCTCTCTCTCTCTTCTCTCTCTCTCTCTCTCTCTCTCTCTCTCTCTCTCTCTTTCTCTCTCTCTCTCTCTCCCTTAGAACAATAGATTATTTAACCTATTCTAACCAATTCTTCTAAATAATTTTCCATATTCATCATGCTGTGCAAGAAAAATCATATCAAAAGGGAAAAAAGGAAACATTAGAAAGAAAAAAGCAATCAAAAAGGTGAGAATACTATGCTTTGATCCAGATTCAGTCTCCATAGTTGAGATCCTATTTCTAAAGCATCTAGTACAGTGTCTGACACATGGAATGCTCTTAATAAAAGTTGGTTTCCTTCCTGCCTTTCTATTTTTATAGGATTTTGTTATTCCTTTGTATTCATCTGTTACTTATCTTTACTTGCTTCTATGTTTTGTGCTTATCTCTTAAAAAACCCAATTTGGGCATTAAGTTCCTTGTGTATCCATTGCCTCAGAAAGCTCTCTCTGTCCTTCCTTGTCAGAGTTATTTGCTATCAGAATTTTGTACCTGAGATCTTTCCATTTCTCTTGAGTCACTCATCTTTTCTTTTTAAAGTCAGTTATCCACTATTGATGGAGCTGTGAATTGGTCTAAATATTCTCAAAGGCAATAAAGGTAGGAGAGAGCAGGAAAAGAGAAGAGCTAAGTAACTCAGTGTGAAGGGAATATCAAAGCATGGGAAGAAAAGGAAGGGAAATAAGACTGATAACTGAGACTGGAGACAAGTAGTGGAGGACTTTGAGTGCCAGACTAAGTCATTGTATCTTATCCTATAGTATGGACAATGGAAACAGAAAGAATGGAAGAGATGTTTGCCAAAAATCAAGAGCTACAGAAATGCTTAAAGATAAATCTTCAGGGTCTTGGTCTATTACAGCTGGAAAAAAAAAAAGAGGTTTCACAAATTGTCCTGGAAAAGGGCAAGCAGCCAGAGTCAATTAAGTCAGGGTTTATTTGTTGTCAATCAATAATCATTTATTTAGCACCTACTATGCACCAGGCACTGTGCTGAGTGTACAAAGAAAGGCAAAAGACAGTATTGAAGACTGGAGCATTGAAGATTGAAAATGCCAATAATTAACTAGGTATGTCTGAATTTTAAATGTAATTTTAATTTTGTAACTTCTCTTCTGGAAATTCTTCCTCAGGCTATTTTTTCTTTATTTATTAATTTTTTTCTGGTTATACATGTATATTAACTTTTTAAATGTACTATTTTTTTTTTTTTTTTTTTTTTTTTTGCTGAGGCAATTGGGGTTGTGACTTGCCCAGGGTCACACAGCTAGGAAGTGGTAAGTGTCTGAGGTCAAATTTAAACCCACATCCTCCTGACTTCAGGGCTGGTGCTCTATCCATTGCACCACCTAGCTGCCCCTAAATGCACATTTCTTTATGAATTATGTTAGGAGAGGAAAATCAAAACAAAAGAGAAAAACCTTGAGAGGGGAAAAAAACAGAAAAAAGAAGTAAACATAGCATTGTTGATTTATATTCAATCCCCATAGTTCTTTTTCTGGGTGTAGATGGAGTTTTCTACCCAAGGTTTATTGGGATCATCTTGGATCACTAAACCACTGAGAACCAAGTATGTCATAGCTGATCACCACATGATACTTGCTGTTACAGTATTTCTGATTTGGCTTGTTTTACTCAGCATCAGTTCATATAACTCTTTCCAGACCTTTCTAAAATCAACTTGTTCATCATTTTTATAGAACAATAATAATCCATTTTCTTCATATACCACAACTTGTTCAGCCATTCTCCAAATGATGGGCATCTACTCATTTTCCAATTCTCTGCTGCCACAAAAAGAGCTGCTCTAAGCATTTTTGCACGTGTGGGTTTTTTTCCTCTTTTATGATTTCCTTGGGTTACAGACCCAGTAGAGACATTGCTGAGTTTAAAGGCATTGGTTTTGTTTGTACAAAACCTTTTAAACTTAACATAATCAAAATTATCCATTTTGTATTCAATAATATCAAGCATTCTTGTCAAGCATTTAGCACAGTACCTCACATATTACTGCTTGTTTTCTCCTTTCCTTGTTGTGTCCTTTAGAAAGAGAGAGAGAACTAAGAAAACATTGTATACAAGCAACAACAAGATTATGTGATGATCATCCATGATGGATTTAGCTCTTTTCAACAATGAGGTGATTCAGGATAATTCCAAAGGATATGGGATGGAAAGAGCCATCTTCATCCAGAGACAGGATTATGGGGACTGAATGTAGATCATAACATAGTATTTTCACCTTTGTTCTTGTTGTTGTTTGCTTGCTTGTTTTTTTCTTACTCATTTTTTCTCCTTTTGAAATGATTTTTCTTGTGTGGCATGAAAAATGCAGAAACATGTTTAGATGAATTGCACATGTTTAACCTATATTGGATTACTTACTGTCTGGGGGAGGAGAGGGAAGGAAAAAATGGGAACACAATGTTTTGCAAGGGTGAATGTAGAAAATTACCTTTGCATGTATTTTTAAAAATAAAAAACCTATTTTTATAAAAAAGAAAGAGATAGATGGTCATTATTATTGATTGCATTTGTTGGAACACCTTTCAGCTTTATTTTCTTTTTTCTCACTTCACATAATATGTTGATTTGTTTCTATTTCTCCATTTTACTAAGCTCACTTTGAAATACTTTTTTTTTTTTTTTTTTTTTTTTTTGCTCCAAGAAAAAAAATTTCTCCCTGATCATCTCCTTCTCCAACTGACTTGGTAGCATCTGTTCTCAGTCAGTCACCAAGAATTTATTAAGAACCTACTATGTTGAGCATCAAGCAAGATGTTATCTATGTAATTCTTAGCATTGTGCAGATATCTAGTATATGTTTAATAATAAACTTTCTCTCTTTTCTGTTCCCTTAAAAAAAAAGAACCTACTACATAATTTGGGGAATACAAACTAGTTAAGCTTGAAATAGAGATAGCTCAAAGAATGTGGAATATGGACACTGCTATCCATAAAGTACATAAGGCATCCAGCGAGAATCACTACCCAACCTAAGTTGGGAATAGGTTAAGGTACTTGTACATTCAGGCAATAAGTTCTGAGGATTACAAAGAAAGGTAAAAGACAGTCTTTCTTTTCTCAAGTACCTCATTCCAATGGCTCTTTTTTCATTCTCCCAGGTCACTGGTGAAAATGTTAAATTTATTAAACATAAAATTATTAATAGTACATTAAATTCCAATTGCCTTTTCCAGTTCGTCACTTAATATACCCCTCCAAACCGGCAGCAACTCTGCTAATGGACCTTCGTAAGATCCTCCAGGTCAACTGTTTTTTCAGTCATTCGTTTACTCACACAACTTCTCAAGGGCATTGTGATATAAAAAAAAATGCTGAATTTCAAATCAAAAGACCAGAGGCTCTGTCTTTTATTATTTTAATATCTTGGAAAAATCATGTAAGTTGTACAAGCCTCATTTTTTTCATCTTTAAAAGGGAATATTATTATTTACATTATGTGTTTCATTGGGTTATAAAGATCAAATGGGATATGGAAGATAAAATATTTTGCAAGCCATCATGTGCTAGAAATAGCAATTACTATTATTCATTCATTCACAAACAAATAAGCACTGTTCACTTTGTAGGAGGCAATCACAGTTCAGGACTAAGAACAAAGGCAGTATGGCACAGAGGAAGGTGTGCTGGCTTTAGATGCAGTGTCTCTGGATTCTAATTCCAGCTCTGGAATGTATCTGTGTGACTTTGGAAAAGACATCTTGCCTCTTTGGATCAAATGAGATAGTCTGTTAAGACAAAGTGTCTAGCACATAGTAGATGCTTAATCAATTCTTGTTCCCCTTCTCTCCTTAGTTCTAAGTTATTTCATCTATAAAATGATGGGGTTAAGCTAGAGGAATACTAAGGTTGATTCTATCAATCTAGGTTTCTATTATTTCCAGATATGGAATTTGGGGAATACAAACTAGTTAAGTTTGAAATAGAGATAGCTCGAAGAATGTGGAATATAGATACAGCTGTCCATAAAGTATATAAGGCATCCAGTGAAAATCACTCCCCAACCTAAGTTGGAAATAGGTTAAGGTACTTGTTGGAGCCAAGAAAAGTTGGGTTCGAATCCTTCAAACTTACTAAATTGTGTGATTCTAGATCAGTCATTTAGCCTTGTTGACTCATTTGGAAAATAGGACCAATAAGAAAAGCTATTTTATTGAGTTTCTATGTTAATCAAATGAGGTGATATATACAAATATATTTTCATATATGTGTATATATATATATATGTGTGTGTGTGTGTGTGTGTGTGTGTGTGTGTGTGTGTGTGTGTAGTTGTTGTTGTTATATTACCACAAAACTGTGGGTCAGATCCATATACCTATAATTGCTATGTGCTAACTTGGATTTCACCTTCAATGATTTGGGAAGACTTATAGATTCTTCTTTGGAAATCATGAGCTTTGTTCTCTAATCACTCCTTACTACCAGTACTGTAACACAGTTTAAGTTCCAAGTGAACTTCATAATCTAAATAATGGACTTTTCCATTCATTTCTAGACTGAAGATTGGTTGTTCAAGCAGTTATACATACTTAGCAGCTTAAAAAAAAGAACTAATAGAAAAGGATGTGTCTAGGAGACAGAGACAGAGACATGAGACAGAAGGGAAGGAGGGGATGGAAAGAAGAAAGGGGGAGAGAGAGAGAAGACAAAGACAAAAAAAAAGATGTATTCAGGGGAGTGAAGGGAAAGAATGGGATGAGGGAAGAGGGAGAGCGAAGAGAGAAGTAGGAGAGAAAAGAGAAGAGAAGTGGAGAGAAGAGAGAGTGAAAACTGGAGGCAAGAAGGAGAAGAGAAGAGGAAGAAGGAAAGGAGAAGGAGAGGTGGGGTGGAATGAAGAAGAGAGAAATGGACACAATGACAGATAGACATAGAGAAACACAGAGAGAGAGAGCCCACAATGAGAAGGTCAGACAAAGGGGAAGGTATCATGCTCAAGCTAGCACATGTCATAATGGCCTCAGGAAGAGTTTCCAAGAAATGAAGTTGCAAAGTCTATATGTGAAGTCCAGGCATGACCAATTATAGGCCTTTCAATCTTCAATGCTCCAGCCTTCAATACTGTCTCGTGTCTTTCTCTGTATACTCAGCACTTAGTACACTGCCTGGCACATAGTAGGTGTTAAATAAATGCTCATTGACTAATAGCACACACTGGCCCTGGCTGCTTGCATTTCTCCAGGACAAAATCTGAAATCTCATTTGTTCCGGCTACAACAGACTAAGACCCTGAAGATTTATCATTAAGTATTTCTATAGCTCTTGATTTTGGCAAACTCTCCATTCCTTCTGTTTCCATTGCCTACAGGATAAGATACAAATGCTTAGCCTGGCATTCAAAGTCCTTCACTACTTGTCTCTAGTTTCAGTTTTCAGACTTATTTTCTCTTCCTCCTCTATGTCTGGAACAGACTCTTTCCATATTTCTACTTTATACAATCCTGTCTTTCCAAACTCATCTCAGACAAGATGTCAACACCTTCATGAAGTCTTCCCTCTTCTCCCCAAATAGAAGTGATCTATCCTTTCTTGATCTTTTTAGGTCAGGGAACTCAGGGAATTATTATAATTGTGTGTTTTTTTTTTCTTTTAAGAAAAAGGAGTAGCACCAGTCTTGGAATCAGGAAGACTTGAGTTCAAATTCGACCTCAGACACTTGATATTTATTAGCTGTGTGACTCTGGGCGAGCCACTTAATCCAGATTAGAAATAAAGAAGAAATGAAAGAAAAAGGAAGGAATAAAGGAAGAAAAAAAAAGGAAGGAAGAAAAAAGAGAAGAAGAAAGGAAGGAAAGAAATAAGGAAGGAAGGAAAGAATGAAAAGAAAGAAAAAAGAAGGAAGAGAAAAAAATTCAGCAAAGTTATCAATACATCAAAATAATCTAACATTACATGCAGCATTTTATATCATAAAGATCTATCTCTGCAAAGGAGAAAGAAGAATCATCTTTCTCTTCTTTGAGGTTAAATTTGCGCTTTATAATTTTTCAACATTTAGTTCTTATTGGTTAATGGTTATTTCTATTTACATTGTTGCAATTATTGTATATATTATTTCCCTGGTTCTGTTTGCTTCTTTTTGAATCAATTCATGTATGTCTTTCTGTGTTTCTTTGTATTCACTGTACTCATCCTTTCTTCTAGGACAGTCATATCCCAATATATTTATGGACATTATTGTCCAGTCTCCAGTGGATGTGTACTCATTTCACTTCTAGTTCTTTTCTACCATCAAAGGTGCTACATTGTACATGGAGCCATTCTTTTTGTCAATGGCCTCTTTGGGAAACATTCCTAGAACTGGAATCTCTGGGTCTAAGAGTAGGAACACTTTAGTCACTTTATTTGCATAATTCCAAGTTGCTTTATAAGTATTAGTACCCATTCACAGCTCTATCAACAGTGTTCTAGTGGGTCTGTCTCTCCAAAACTCCTCCAGCCCTGCTTATTCCTGACTTTGGTCACTTTTGCCAATTTTTGGATATGAACATTGTAATGAGGGTAATAAACTGAGCACACATACCCCCCCATCTGAGGGACACACAGTTCACCAAAAGCAGCCTAGAATCCCAAAAAGGGGAAAGGGAAGAGCTCAATTCTGATTCATACTACAATAATTTGGGTGTATGTCTTAGCCAGGCTCTTGTTTGCCTCATAGAATCCCTCATTTAGTTCAAGATATAATTCAAGCAACAGCTGCTACATAAATACTTTCTTGATCCATTTCTCCCTCCTTTCTTAACTATTGTTGTATTTATTTTGTGTATAATGATGTGTGTACATGGCACTTCCTTTAGCAGAATTAAGCACCTTCAAAGTAGGGATCATTTTGAAGCAAGTTGTGATCCCTTTAAGAAAATGTATTTCCTATTGATCTGTGATCTCTTTGAGAGTCTCAACCATTCCTGGGGAAGGCATATCACCCCCCCCCCCAGATAAGTTATCTTTCCAGGGTGCCAGGATCTTTGATTCACTTAGAAATCCTGGTCAAAAAAACACCCCTTTGAAGTGTTAATTCCAATAGGAAATCCGGGCTATCCCAGCCCCCTCACCTGAGCTGACCTGCTTGAGATGTCCCAGCTCCCCACCAAGATACCCAATATAACAGTTTCCATCAACTACAGTCTTTGCGGATGGACCGAGGTAGCTCACTCAGCTGCCAGGACCTTCTGTCCACTGAGAAAACATTCTCAGTGCAAAACTCCATTTTCCAATAGATTTGCCACTATAGAAGTTAGTCTCTGGGTAAACTGATTTCTAACCAACAATAAACTTTCATTTTGCAACTAATAATTCAGCCGATTTAAAGGGGATTCTTAACAACTCTCTTATTGTCACTAACCTCTAGACCACCAGGAAATGAGACCACTCAAACCACATCAATTTCATTTTTTTTGTCTTTTTACACACTTAGTAGGGATTAGAGACTCTTAATAAATGCCATTGATAGATTGATTCTTCCTACTAGACCAAAAGCCCCTTGAGAACTAAAACTATGTAGTTCCCCCAAACCTAGCCCATTGCTTTGCACACAGTAGGTACTCAATGATTTGCTTGTGGAATTGAATTGGATTTCTGTAATGAAATCAGCCAAGTGCCCCTGCAAGAAGTAGGAATAATGATTATAATGGCAATAATAAATAATAAGCATTTGTATAACAACTCTACCTTTTATCCTAGATTCCATAATAAGTCAGTACTTGTTGAGATTAGCCCCCAGAACTACAAAAATACTTTCCCCATTATTATTCATTTGCATTATTAGGATTTTGGAGAACCTCTTTCTGTCTCTTGGTTTGTATCAGGTGAGTTAAGAACCATGGGCTGGTTTGAATGACCTGAGTTACTTATCTTTGTTCATTGCAACACTGCCCTGGTATGTGCTCTTCTAAGCACTGTCAGGATTATTTCTATCTATGATAGCAGATATGAACTTTTAAAAGTCTGCCTGTGAGGCAAGAAGAACACAACCAAATAACTGTGGAGAGAGAGGGAAGAAAGGGAAGGAGGGAGAGAGGGAGAGAGGGGAAAAGAGAGACAGACAGACACAGAAACAGAGAAGTACACACAGAGACAGAGAGACAGAGATTCAGAGATAGAGGGACAGAAAGAAACAGAGAAAGGGAAGGAGAAAGAGACAGAGAAACAGCAAAAGAAATAGAGACACAGAAAGAGATGAAGGGAGAGAGACAGAGAGAAAGAGAGACAGAGACAGAAACACACATACATAGAGACAGAGACAGACAAAGATAGAATCTTAGACAGAGAGACAGAAATACAGAGAGGGACAATAAGAGAGAGAGGGCATAAGGGAAAGAGACAGGATGGGAAGGCAGAGAGAGACAGAGGGAGAGAGGGAGAAAGAAACAGAGACAGAAAAAGAGGCAGAGACACAGACAGAAAGACACACAGAGACAGACAGAGAGAGACGGACAGAGGCAGGGACACAGAGACACAGAAACAGAGAGACACAGAGATAAAGAAATACAGAGACAAACAAAGATAGAGACAGAGACAGAAAGAAAGGGACAAAAGAGACAGAGAGAGGGAGAAAGGCAAAGAGACAGAGACACGGAGACAGAGATTTAGAGAGAGATGAAGGAGAGAGAAAAAGAGACAGAGACGGAGACAGAGATGGGAGGGGATAAAGGGAAAGAGGGAGGAAGGGAGAAAGAGAGAATCCCAGAGGCGAGTGTTGTTGGAGAAAAGTTATTGGAGGTTGCCTCACTTGGAATGTGGAAGACCCATTCCCATATTTGGGCTCTCTTTGCCAACCTGATAGCTGATAGCAGCATGTTACAAAGTAATCCTTTGTTCTGGCCTCTCTGGTTATTTATGGAGCCTGGGAAATGAAAGAGGCCAGTTCCAGGGGTACAGGGACTCAGCTGATCTTGATCTGCCCCCCAGCTTGGAGCTGTCACAGGAATGGCCTCCTGTGATAAAGGAGGGGGGAAAAAGCAGGATTGTTCCTAGGAAAATACATGGGGGTAGAGTTGGTGTTTGTTGCTACCATATTTGTCCCTTAATCTTAAAGTCCCCTATAGGTGTGAGCTCCTACCATTATCAAGAAAGGTGGAACAGCTTTAAGAGCAAGAGATGAGGACATAAAGTGTGTCAATCTCAAAGCATTCACTTTGACTTTAAGCTCAGACTAAAACTGTAAAAATTCTAAAAACAGAAATTCCAGCTTTGTGAAACGACCAGCAGGATGATTTCAGAGAGGCCTAGAGAGATTTACAGGAACTGATGCTGAATGAGATGAACAGAATCAGGAGATCATTGTACACGGCAACAACAAAACTATATGATGATCTATTCCGATGCACGTCACTGTTTCCAACAATGAGATTGTTCCAATTGTTCAGTGATGAAGAGAACCATTTGCACCTAGAGAGAGACTGGGGGACATAGCATTCTCACTTTTTGTTGTTCACTTGCATTTTGTTTTCTTTCTCATGTTTTTTCCTTTTTGATCTGTTTTTTTTTTTCAGCACAATAATTGTATAAACATATATACATACATTGGATATGACATATTTTAATATGCTTAACATAATTGGATTGCTTGCCATCTAGGGGAAGGGGTGAAAGGAAGGAGGGGAAATTTTGGAACGCAAAGTTTTGCAAGGGTCAGTGTTGAAAAATTATCCATGCATGCGTTTTGAAAATAAAAACCTTTAATTAAAAAAAATAAAAAGGTGAGAGAGAGAGAGAGAGAGAGAGAGAGAGAGAGAGAGAGAGAGAGAGAGAGAGAGAGAGAGAGAAATTCCAGCTTTGTTGGTAGTGTTGTGAACTGATCCAGTCAATCTGGAGACCAGTTTGGAACTATACCCAAAGAACTATAAAACTGTGCACACCGTTTGATCCAGCAGTATCACTATAGGTCTGTATCTCAAAGAGATCATAATAGAGGGGAAGGGACTCACACAGGCAAAATTGTTTGTAGCAGCCCTTTTTGTGGTGGCAAAGAATTGGAAATTGAGTAGATGCCCATCAATTGGGGAATGGCTGAATAATTCAGAATAGATAAATGTAATGGAATATTAATGTTCTATAAGAAATGATGAGCAGGCTGATTTCAGAAAAGCCTGAAAAGACTTACATGAACTGATACTGAGTGAAGTGAGCAGACCTAGGAGAATACTGTACATAGCAACAGCAAGATTATGTGATGATCAATTATGACAGACTTAGCTTTTCTCAATAATACAATGATTGAAGACAATTCCAATAAACTTAGAATAGAAAATGCCATCTGCATCCAGAGAGTCTACTGAATGCAGATCAAAGCACAGTATGTTCACCCTTTTTAATTTGTTTGCTTTTTCTTTTTTGTGGTTTCCCCTTTTGTTCTTATTTTTCTTTTACATGACAAATATGAAAATATGTTTAAAATGATTAAATCAGATTGCTTGCTATCCTGGGGAGCGGGGAAGTAGGAAAAGGAAGGAGAAAAGAAGTTTTGGAACTCAAAATCTTACAAAAATGAATGTTGAAAGCTATCTTTATGTGTAATTGGGAAAATAAAATACTATTGAATAAAAAAAAGAAAAGAAAAGAAACTTCCAGCTTGAATTTCCCTTATAAGTAACTGGGCCAAAGAAGGTAATTTATTTGTTCCCTGTTCTTCTTTCTATTTGTTCCCTGTTCTTCTTTCTTTGAAGGTTTCTTGTGATTACCCTAGTGCTATTTCAAGTAACTAAATGAAAATTGGAACTGGACCTATGATTTCGCTGATAGAGGGAATTCTCCAATGAGGAAAGTCTCACTGAAAATGCAGGTTGACATCTTCTCTTAGAGAGTTGTCTGAGACTTGAGAAATGACTTGATTGCAGACAGTATAAATCTGAAGAGAGACTTAAACCTCCATTTTCCTGGCTCTGAGGAAAGCTCTCTTAATACTACAACATGCTGATTTGCAATTAAATAAAAGATGAGTTAATTAAGTAACAAATATTGCTTTTCCTATTTGCTATTTACTTTCCTGTGTCTCTGCAAAATGTCAGGTTGAATAGAGCTCTCTGATTGGAAATGACATTGTCAGACTGCTCTGGGATAATATGGAGGAAGAGATTTTGGCAATGCAACTCCAATCAAAGAGCTCCATTAAACTCAAGTGTGAAAAAAAGGAAGGACAATCTTAGTGGAGGGTAACAGAGATCTGAGACTGGAATTAAAGCTTTGCAGCATCTACTGTTGAGACATAGACAAAGAAGGTGAGGGAGGGATTTGTGTGCCATAGTTCATACATATAAGGGATAATTTAATTTGCTGAGCAATTTAGGGTTTAGAGAACCAACCTCAGAGGCAGAAAAACCTGGCTTCAAATGTCAATCTGACACATACTGACCATATGACCCCAGGTAAATAATTCAACCTGTCAGCATTCTAGGCAACACTAAGTTTAAGACAAGGTGCCAACTTGTTTTGTCAAAGGAAGTTTTCTCACTTGAAAGATCTCTTTCCCAATGACAAAAAAAAAGTCCATTCACTTTCTTTTTTTAGATTTCTTAAACCAAAAATAGAAATGTGTTACAGTACAAAGAACAGTGAATTTGGCATTAAAGGTGCTGGATTTACATTTTGAATTGGCCAATTACTACCTGGAGGAACCTGAGCAAATTATCTCTTTGGATCAGTAAAATCTGTAATTTATCTATAAAATGAAGGAACTGGATTAGATAAGGTTCCTTCCAGATGTATTTTCTATATTGCCATGAGTCTAAGACTTACCTTTGAATTCCAAAAGCATTTGATAGGGAGCCACAAAGAGACTTGTATAAGTGAACTGGTAGCAAAAAACAAACAAACAAACAAAAAAACAAAACAAAACAAACAAACCAAAAAAACTATGCTGTCATATAGTTTTGCAAAGTGAGTGGTTTATTCTGATGGTCTCCTAGGCCAAGTGGAGCTTTATTATGATTTTTCTTTTGAGCTGAGGGTCGAGATTTAATTTTTTCTAAATGAGAGCTACCCTCAACCAATATTTGAGCACTGAAGAGCTTTGGAAAATAATCTTTGCTGCAGATAATGTTTCTTAATAAAACAAGGCAAAAACAACACTTATGTGCAAAACTCATGCTGTGATAAAATTAATTTGATGACAACTAATGTTTGAATCACAGGGAATGTCAGGCTGCTCCATACACTTCCTAGATTGTCAAAGGTTAAAACAAATAGTAAGATCTCTCATGCCCACACAAATTTGCAGCAGGGATATTTTCTGAGCTCAAACTATAGTTACAGCAGCATATTGCAGACTTCAGTGAAATACAAAAGAAATTCTCATATTTCAAAATCCATTGTGGAGCTTCCACCTAACCTTCAATTGCAAGTGATTAATCTGCAATGTAATGTCATGCTAAAAAGGCAAATATCAAAAGAAGAATCTAATAGAATTCTATAAATGTCATCCATGTAATGAATATGCTCAATTAAAATCATATGCTCTTGGATTGATATCAGTATTTGGCAATAACTATCTATGTAAAAAGACATTTTCAAAGATGAAATATGTAAAATCTAATTACAGATCAGTGTTAATAGATGAACAATAGCAATCAATTTTGTTGATAGGGAACACTAACTTTAAACCCCAATTAAGAGGACTGTTATTCCCTCCTCCAAAAAAAGATTCTATTTTTTTTCAGTGATAGAATTGTATTTTTTAAAAATCCAAACCTGTATTCAATTATTATTTTTACATTTAATTTTTAATTTTTTATATTTATATAATTTTATTTTATTATATATAATTTTAATATATTTTTATATTTAAGATTTTGTCAATAAAAATTTGTGGAAATTTGTTTTTTCTTTTTATGTGAGTATCTATTTAATATTCTTGATTGTGCCTCTTGACCACAAAGTCTAAAATACTTATTCTCTGACCCTTTATAGAAAAAAAAATGTTGCTGATCCTAAGACTATATCATTTCTAAAGTTCCTTCAGTTTCTAAATCCCAAGATTCAGTGAGAAATGTTATAGTAGGGAATATCCACATAATCATAAATTTTTTCTGAGTTGGACAACACCTCTATTTAGTTCAACCTCAAATAGGAACATCCTCTCTGACATCCCAACAAATGGTTATCTAGTCTCTGTCTGATGAACTCAAAAGATAATATACTAGACCAGATATAAGTGTAGTCAAGTTAAGAGCTGGGGTTTGAGATTGAAATTATCTAAGAATGTCATGAAACATTTAGCAAATAACAAAAAGGCTTTGCTATGGAATGGAAAAGATATTCAACTATGACATGTCACTTAGCACCAATAATGTGGCCTTTCTCAGCACCATGTAGAAACATTGGCAGGTCAGAAGCTGAGGATTTGATGACTTGCTAAGATTAAACAAATGCCAAGTATTAAGGGCACTGATTTCACATGAACTGACCTCTTTATGCCTTTAATTAGCAGAAACCAGAGTCAACTGGAAAACTCCTTGGACCTTGATCTCCTTGGCCAATTAAGTCTTAGAGAAATCTTTCTTTCCTTTTAGGGAAAGAACTAACCAAACCAACTTGGTAGAGGATCATAGTAGAATTTATGTCTACCAAAAATAAGTGACTCATTACCTGCCAAGGCAGCATATTTAACTTTTGGATCACTGTTATTGCTAGGATGTTTTGTCTGGCTTTTCCCTGCTTATGTTGATAATTGCTCAGATCCAATAGAGGAAGTACAATGAAAGAGGGAAATGTTCAAAGGAGAAAAAAAAAGGGAAAAAAATCTAACTTTGATTGGTGTTACTGTATTTATGGGCATATATATATATATATATATACACACATATATATATATATATATATATATATATATATATATATATATATATATATATATATATATATATATATATATATATATATATATATATATGTATACACACACACACACCCATATATACCCTGGGGAAGCAGAGTCATACATAGAGAACTTAGAATAATTTGGGTCCAGTTTGCAATGTCTCGATGTTAACAGGAGTCATATGCTCATGAATCCTGTCCAGCAGGCAGGGGAATGGCAAAGAGAAGTTTTTTTAGGTTCCAGTGGCTCCAAGCAGCAGGAGTAGTATTAATATCTGCCAGTTCTGGGGTCTAAAACATCATGAGCAAGGTTTTTCTGACCTGGATTCCGGTGAATGAGCTTTGGATCCCACTGTTGTCTGTCATTCTCTCTATTTCAACAAGTCATATCACTTTTATAAATCCCAGATTCCCCATCAGTATGGATCCTCATACTCCCTCCCTTGAAGAGTGCCTGTCAAAGAGGGAGTACAGTGTTACGTAACATGAGCTTTGCTTAGCATTAGCTTAATTCTCAGCACTACACCCACTCCTGGGCCAAGTAGTTGGGGCAAAGTCTCCTCCCACAGATCAAGGGCATAGCCAGAAAAACCTGCCCCGAGTATAGCAAGAGTTGAATCCCAGAATCCCAGGCTCTCAAGAGTTAGAAAAAAACCTTAAAAGCTGCTTCGTCTGGTCCACACCTAAATAAAAATAGCCTTTGACATCTCTGACTAAGGGTCATGCAGCCTTTGCTTTAAGATTTCCCAGTGTGAGGGCACAAGCTGCCTCCCAAAATAGTCCATCCCACTTTGAGACACTGTCTGATGTCAAGTCTAAGTTTTCTACTCTATCACTTCTCTGTAATACACCCATTTCTGCTATCTGGAATCAATCAAAACAGGTCTAAGTCCCCTTCCACACAACAATTATTCAAATATTTAAAGACTTCAATTATACCCTCTTCTTTTCCCTTCCCTAGAAGGATTCTCTCCTCTACATAATATAGTAAATACAGTAAAGGCTAGTAAACTGCTCATTTTAAGATTTCTAGGCCACCCTAGTTGCCTGGGGACAAAGCACTGGAAACTATTTAGTAAACTAGATAAATATTATAACATGAATTTTTGAAAAGTGCCATCAGAGGGACTTGGCTCTTTTCAGCAATGAGGTGACTCAAGGCAATTCCAGTGGACTTATGATGGAAAAAGCCATTTGCATCCAGAGAGAGGACTCTGAATGTGGATCACAACATAGTATTTTCAGCTTTTGTGTTGTTGTTGTTTGTTTGTTTGTTTGTTTTCTCATTTCCCCTCTTTTTATCTGAATTTTCTTGTTCAGCAAGATAAATGTGGAAATATGTTTAGAACAATTCACATGTTTAACCTATATTAGATAAGTTGCTGTCAAGGGGAGGATGGAGGTGGAAAGGGAGGGAGGAAATTTTGGACCACAAGGGGTGCCGAGGCGGATACTGAAAACTAACTTTGCATGTATTTTTTGGGGAAAAGCTACTATTATAAAAAATGAAGTATAAAATACACTTGGAAAAAAAAGAGAAAACTGCCATTATAGTTATTAAGGAAAGAAAATTGTCTTTACATAGAAAAAATATTTTAAAAGATGGGGAATAAAAGAATTCAAATAAGAGAAAAGGTAAGGGAAATTTGAGGTTTCAGTAATTATTTGTTGTGGAAGTTTAAGAATTTTTACATAAAAATAAAGGAAGGAAAGAAACAAACATTTATTAATTACTATGTGCCATATGTTGTGCTAAGTAATTTATAAATATTACTTCATTTGAGCCTCACTACAATTTTGTGAGGTAGGCACTGTTATTATTCCTATGTCATAGTGGAGGAAACTAAGACAGATAGAAATTAAAGCACTTTTTCAGAGCCATATATAAGAATCTGAGGCTAAATTTGAACTCAAATATTTGAGCTCAGGATTTGAACTTACTAAATCCAGGCTCAATATTCTATACAGTGTGCTGCATAGCTTCAAAAAAGTAATGGATAATTATATTGCATCTTAGTGTAAAGCCACATTGAATTTTTTTTTCTTTTTCCATTATGAACTTGTCAGCAAAAAACAAAACAAACCAAACCATTTTAACTTACAAAGAAGAAGAAAAGGTATTAGAAGAAAACAAATGTCTGTTGCATGTGGTTTGTTCATTTTAAAATATGTATATATATGTTTATATATAGATATACTTAATTATAAATATATAGAGAATATGGCAACAAACTATATAGTATATTTACTATTATTGTATATATACATAAATATATGTATAAACAAATTTATGTGTAAATTTATGTATATACATAAATATATGTATAAAAACATAATTATATTTATATACATAAATATAAAATATAAAAACTGTAAATGTATAAGAAATTTAAAGGGGTTGTCAAAAATTTTCTCTATTTGTCTCCCCTTCTGTATTTATATTTGTTTTCTTTTGTGCATCCCCTTTGTGATGTCATTGGTTTACTGAGCCTCTTCAAAAAGCAATTAAAATATTTCATTGATGTTCTATTTTATATATCCATTACTATTCACTAATCTACTACCTTTATGCCCTTCAACCAACCCATGAACAGGAGGAGCTCTTTTTTTGTAACAAATATGTATGGCTCTGTGTTTTTCCACAACACCCAACATAGTGTCCAGGGAATGGCACTTTTGAGCTGGAAAGGATCTGGTTTCATCTAAAGTCTTCCCATCTTTCCTCTCTACCATCTTCACCCATTCATTTTATACATAAGGAAAAACCAACAAACAGAAGTTTAGTGGGTTGTTCAAATTCAAAAAACTCCACAGAACAGTAGAACCAAGATTAGAATGGAGATTTCCTAGCACCAAGTGCTTTGCCAACTCCATTGAACTGCTTCTTTTGAAAAAGGGTGATTAACACTAGTGATCAGAGAAAAGCAAATTAAGACAACTCTGAGATACTACTACATACCTCTCATATTGCCTAAGATGACAGGAAAAGATAATGATGAATGTTGGAGGGGATGTGGAAAAACTGGGACACTGATACATTTTTGGTGGAATTGTGAATACATCCAGCCATTCTGGAGAGCAATCTGGAACTATGCTTAAAAAGTTATCAAACTGTGCATAACCTTTGATCCAGCATTGCTGCTATTGGGCTTATGTCCCAAAGAGATCTTAAAGTAGGGAAAAGGACCCACATGTGTAAGAATGTTTGTGGCAGCCCTCTTTGTAGTGGCCAGAAACGGGAAACTGAGTGGATGCCCATCAATTGGAGATTGGCTGAATAAGTTGTGGTCTATGAATATTATGGAAAATTATTGTTCTGTAAGAAATGACCAGCAGGATGATTTTAGAGAGGCTTGGAGAGACTTACATGAACTGAGGCTGAGTGAAATGAGCAGAACCAGGAGATTGTTGTACATAGCAACAACAAGACTATTCGATGATCAGTTCTGATGGTTGTGGCTTTCTTCAACAATGAATTGATTCAGACCAGTTTCAATTGGTCAGTAATGAAGAGAGCCATCTATACCCAGAGAAAGAACTGTGGGAACTGAGTGTGGAACACAACACAGCATTTTCACTCTTTCTGATGTTATTTGCTTGCATTTTTGTTTTCCTTCTCAGGTTTTTTTTTCTTTTTAGATCCGATTTTTCTTGTTCAGCAAGATAACTGTATGGATACGTATACACATATTGGATTTAACATATATTTTAACATATATTGGAGTACTTGCCATGTAGGGAAAGAGGTGGGGGAAAGAAGGGGATAATTTGGAACAGAAGGTTTTTCAAGGGTCAGTGTTGAAAAATTACTCATGCGTATATTTTGTAAATAAAAAGCTATAATAAAAAAGAAAAGAAAAATGGTGATTAAACAATTCTGAAGTACTACTGCATACCTATTAGATTAGCTAATAGGACAGGAAAAAAATGACAAATGGTGGAGAGGATGTGAAAAAATGAGACATTAATGCATTGTTGGTGGCGTTGTGCACTGAATAAACCAATCTGTAGAGCAATTTGGAACTTAGGCCCAACAGGCTATAAAATCATGCATACTCTGACTTAGCAATACCACTACTAGGTCTGTATCATAAAAGAAAAAAAAACAAAGAGGAAAAGGATCTATAGGTACAAATTTATATTTACAGCAGCTACTCTGGAGGCAAAGATTTGGAAATTGAAGGGATGCCCATTAATTGGGGAATGGCTAAATATATTGATATATGTGATGGTGATGGCATAGTATTGGGCTATAAGAAATAATGAGCAGGATGTTCTCAGGAGAACCTGGAAAGACTTCTATGAACTGAATTAAAGTAAAATGTACCATGTACCAAAATAACAGCAATACTGTATGATGATCAGCTATGAATGACATAAATATTCTAAGCCACACAATGATCCAAGACTGCTCTAAAAGGCTTATGATAAAAAAATGCTATCCATATCCAGGGAAAGAACTGATGATGTCTTAATGAGACTTAAGCATACTTTTAAAACTTTATTTTTTTAAGGTTTTTTTGGCTTATGTTTTCTTTTGTAACATGTTTATTCTGCTTGACTACAAATGTATAACCTACATCAAATTTCTTGCATTTTCAATGGGGAAGTGGGAATGAAGAGAGGAGGGGATATAATCTGGAAGTCAAAGTTTTTAAATGAATATTAAAATTGTTTTTACATATAACTGGGGAAAAATAAAATACTAAATTTGAAAAGTACATAGCAGAGAACAAAAGAAAACTTAAAAGGAAGCTTTGAAAACAATGTATTATATATATTGTATATATATTATGTGGTGTTTTTTTAAACAGTCTGAAATGGAAATTCATGATTTCATATTGAATCTTTTCTTTATGTTGTGCTATATACATAGAATATGGCAGGTTTTTTAGGGGGGGGGTCTTTTTTGTATTTAAGTGCAAAATGAATAAAATATTTTTTTCAAAAGGAATAATCCATCAATATTTGTTGACCAAAAGTTTAATCAAGATGGTAATCAGGAAAATAATTTAATTTAGATGTATTTGTCATAGAAGATATACAAAAGTCTCGAATCTGGAATTAGGAAGACTTGGTTCCGAATCTCTTCTCTAGCATTTACAAACTGTGTGAACAACAGCAAGTTACTTAGTCTCTTTGAGCTTCAGGAAACTCTCTATAACTATCAATTATGGACTAGGCAGAATCTCCCTTCTTAAGTAGAGGGAGCTTCCCACGTGACAAAATCATTATTATTCTGAAAGTTTGCTTATTGTAATATTTCAAGTCTGACAGAAGAGCTATGTATGGAATGGAATAATACTATATACTTTGAGGTCTGTCTGGATTTTCTTTCTGTTATGACTCTACACTGAGTCCTGTGTTGAGAAAGAACAATTATTAGGGCAGCTAAAGAATAATTATTAGGGCATCTAGCTGCAATGGATAGAGCCCTGGCCCTGAAATCAGGAGGACCTGAGTCCAAATATGGCCTCAGACATTTGACATGTGGAAGTGTCTAGAAGTTTTCCTAGCTTGCATGATCCTAGTTAAGTCACTTAACCCCAATTGCCTCATATACACAACCCCCCCCCAAAAAAAAGGTATGTTTGTTCCCCTGAGTATAGAAATATTGAAGTTTTTTTTTTTGGTATGTCCACATTACCAGATTATTGCAAAGTCTTAATAGTGAAGTTTTAATCTTTTTCAAACTCACAAAACTGTGAATTCAAGAAGGAAAATGGTTACTATCTGTAACTGCCCAACTCACCCCAAAAAGTGTACAGCTTCCATTACTCATGGTCTCTAGTACATTCCTTCTGTCCTTTACCTTTTCTTGAAACAGGAATTCTCTTTTAAATAGTACAAATATTTCAAGATCTTGAGACAGAGAAGTTTGTCTGTCTGTCTCTCTCTCTCTTTCTCTCTCTCATCTTTGTCTCTGTCTCTGTCTCTGTGTATGTGTGTGAGAGAGACAGAGGAGAGCTCTCTCTCTCTCCCTCCCCCCATCTTCATCCCCACTCCCATCCCATCTTTTCTCATGAGAGATGGAGAATGGCACTTTCTCTCACCCCAGTAGTATGGAGGCTTTAAGCACATCCTTAGGGAGGTTTCATCGTGGGCCTCCAACCTCTGGTTCTCTCTTATGCTTTGTGTGTCCTTCCCTAAATAAGAAATTCTGAGAGATGGACCCACCTGAAAGTAGCAGCCTTAGAAGTTTTTAGGCTCCTCAATCTGTACTTAAGTACAGCCTGTATGCCCTAAATTAGTAGTTTGATTTTGAAGATTATTACAGTAAACCTTAGCTTGATTTGCCAAAAGTCAGAACCAAGAATATTATTCCTACCACATAGAGGCAAGATCAAGGTAAAAAGTCCACCCAATAGATCCACCATAAGTTTCTTATTTTAGTGTTTAAGCATTAATATCCTAGGAGAATATAATAATGATTTTAGTTGATGTTTTTTCTTTGTCAGCGTATAATTGTCAGTCTTTTGTATTTTAAGCATTTCTTTTTGGGGAGGAAATATCCTATACCTCTCCAACATTCATTAAGGACCTTATTACTCCATTTTTTAGGAGACCTTAGACATGAACCCAACCTGAGGTTAAAATTATTCTCCTTGTAGCCCAGGTGTAGGGATATGAAGAACCTCAGAGTGTGGGGAGGAAAATAAAAGATCATATCTTTTCTCTTCAGAAATGTCTGTCCTAGTACTGAAACTTATTCATGACAATGAGCCCAGATAGCTAAGAGCCCCTTTAGAGGGAAGAGGCAAGTATTCCAGTTCCATTGGGTCCAGCAGTTTATTAAAAATATTATTAGAAAAAGAGAGAGCAAATGCTAACACCTAAAGGAATAAGGAAAGTCTTTCTGTAGGAGATGGCATATAAGCTGACCCTTGAAGAAAGATACTAAAAGGATTCTAAAAGAATGAGGAAAGAGCATATTCCAGGCAGAGGGGAAAGCCTATCTATGTCAAGGTGCAGAGACAACAGAAGGAGGATTATGTTCTGAGATCAGTCAACTGACTTGTTTTGATGGAATTTAGAGTGTACAAAGGTAAGAAATGTGTGATGTGTCATTATTACACAGACAAGGACCAAGCCTATTCTTTCTCCTTTCCCCCACCCCTACCTCCACCCAATCATTCTTTTTGTCTCTTTCTTCCACTGAGTATTCCCTCTGGGAAATATTGAATATAGCTGGTGTCTAAGCCCGCACAGATTTGGAGAACATGGTCCTCAGATGCCATAAAAGTAATCAAGGTAACACATGATATAATATGAATATCAGGCTTGACTTTGCCCCAGAGATCTCCTATTGAGCTATATATTTTACCAACTCTAATACTATCACTCATGATAGTTATGCTTCTTGTTCCTTTATTGGAATAAATGCTCATTGTGAATAGGAATATTTCATTTTTTGTACTTGAATCCCCAACAACCACTTAGCACACATGTAGTAGGCACTTTATAAATACTTGTTTACTGATTGATTGATGGAAAAAAGAGATAGAGTTGAGAAAAAAATGACTATGATACTCTCTTCTATTTTCTTTGCTAGACTGATGAGCAGACTTCATTTTCCACTGGAATTTTCCACCCCAAGACTTTACAACAAGGGTACAAAGATCCAGTTACCATAATCGTGTTGTCTTATTTCTATGTCAATAAAAGACTTAATTTTTGAGGAATGCTTAGTACTATTCTTATGCTCCTTGTAAGAAGAGATTTTTTACTCCATCTAATATTTCAAATTTTCATTCCATTTCTGACTTTGTAAGTGTTTCTAGTCATAAAACTGAGACACAGAACAATAATAGACTTTGTGTCTTTAATCTGCTTCAGCCTTCTCAGAACTGAGCATTCCTGGAGATATTTGAATAGTACTCACCCTGGGGAAAAGAATTAAGAAACATTTATATGAAATTAATATGTGTAAACACCAGAAGATTGCTTGGGGTCCTTTGAATCAAAGTTCATTTTGACTGTGGAATGAGGAAGCCATGTTCCCATCCCTTCTTTGGAAACCCAGAACTCTGGGAAGTTGGAAAAGACACATAATCTGATCCTTAAGGAGGAAACCTCCAAAAGGAAATAGTGAAGTGGGGTGGAAGGGATTCTTGAGAATGGACATGGAGGGAAAAATCTTGGGAAGTAATATAGTACAGTGGGAAAGAATATGGACTTAATCAGAAGAACTATGTTCAAATCCTATCTCTTATATATGGCTTTCTTCATCACTGAACAATTGTAGCTGGTTTGAATCATCTCATTGTTGAAGAGATCCATGTCCATCAGAATTGATCATCATATAGTCGTCTTGTTGCCGAATATAATGATCTCCTGGTCCTGCTCATTTCATTTAGCATCAGTTCATGTAAGTCTCTACAGGCCTCTTTGAAATCATCCTGCTGGTCATTTCTTATAGAACAGTAATATTTCATAACATTCATATACCATAATTTATTCAGTCATTCTCCAATTGATGAGCATCTTCTCAGTTTCCAGTTTCTTTCCACTACAAAAAGGCCTGCCACAAACACTTTTATACATGTGGGTCCCTTTCCCTCCCTTAAGATCTCTTTGGGATATAAACCCAGTAGAAACTCTGCTGGATCAAAAGGGAAGTACAGTTTGATAACCTTTTGACCATAATTCCAGATTGCTCTCCAGAATGGTTAGATCCATTCACAGTTCCACCAACAATGTGTCAGTGCCCCAGTTTTCCCACATCCCCTCCAACATTCATCATTATCTTTTCCTGTCATCTTAGCCAAGCTGAATGTGTAGTGCTACCTCAGAGTTGTCTTAATTTGCATTTCTCTGATCAATAGTGATTTGGAACACTCTTTCATATGAGTGAAAATAGTTTCAATTTCATCATCTGAGAATTGTCTGTTCATATCCGTTGACCATTTATCAATTGGAGAATGGCTTAAATTCTTATAAACTTGAGTTAATTCTCTATATATTTTAGAAATGAGTCCTTTATCAGAACCTCTGAATGTAAAAATGTTAAATGTTTTCCCAGTTTATTGCTTTCCTTCTATTCTTGTTTGCATGAGTTTTGTTTGTACAAAAACTTTTTAACTTAATATAATCAAATTATCTATTTTGTGATCAATGATGATCTCTAGTTCTTCTTTGGTCCCAAATTCCTTCCTCTTTTACAGATCTGAGAGGTAAACTATCCTATGTTCTTATTTGTTTATAATATCATTCTTTATGTCTAGAGCACAAACCCATTTCGACCTTATCTGGATACATAGTGTTAAATGTGGGTCAATGCCTACTTTCTGCCATACTAGTTTCCAATTTTCCCAGTAGTTTTTGTCAAATAGTGAATTCTTATCCCAAAAGCTAGGGTCTTTGGGTTTGTCAAATACTAGATTACTATTGTCATTGACTATTTTGTCCTGTGAATCTAACCTATTCCACTGATCGACTACTCTATTTCTTAGCCAGTACCAATGGTTTTGATGACTGATGCATTGATATAGTTTTTGGTCTGATACAGCTAGGTCACCTTCATTTCCTTTTTTTAAAATTAATTCCCTTGCAATTCTTGATCTTTTGTTCTTCCTGATGAATTTTGTTGTTTTTTTCTAGGTCAGTAAAATAATTTCTTGGGAGTTTGATTGGTATAGCACTAAATAAACAGATTAGTTTAGGTAGTATTATCATCTTTATTATATTCACTTGACTTATCCAAGAACACTTGATATTTTTCAATTGTTTAGATCTGACTTTATTTGTGTGGAGAGTGTTTTGTAGTTTTGCTTATATATAGTTCCTGACTTTTGCAGGGGAAAATCTTTACAACAAGTTTCTATGATAAAACTCTCATCTCTCAGATATATAGAGAACGGAGTCAAATCCATAAGAATAAGAGCCATTCCCCAATGATAAATGATCAAAAAATGAATAGGCAGTTTTCAAAGGAAGAAATCCATGTTATAAATAGCCATATGAAAAATGTTCTAAATTGCTAATAATTTGAGAAATGGAAATTAAAACAATCCTGAGGTATCACCTCAAACCTGTTTGATTGGCTAAATTGACCAAAAAAAAAAAAAAAGAAAAAAAAAAGAAACAATTTTAGAAGGACTATGAGAAAACAGGCATTGTTAGTGAATCTATGGACTAGTCAAACCATTTTAGATAGCATTTTGGAACTATTCCCCAAATTCCCCTATTAAACTGTGCATACCTTTTGACCCAGTGATTCTGCTACTGTATCTGCACTCCAAAGAAATCAAAGAAAGAGGGAAAAGGTCTATATTACAAAAATATTTATATCAGCTCTATTTGTGCTGGCAAAGAATTGGAAACCTAAGGAATATGTATCAATTGACTAATGACTAAACAAGTTATAGTATATGAATGTAATGAAATACTATTATGCTATAAAAAATAGTGAAGGGAATGTTTCCAGAAAAACCTGAGAAGATATGTATGAATTGATACAAAGTAAAGTGAGCAAAAGAATAGTTTATATAATTACAACAGTATTATAAAGATAAGCACTTCTGATAAATCTAGTGACTCATATTGATCAGAGTATAAAATCTGATATTTAGCAAAACAATGAAATAATAATTCATATTTATGGAGCACATTAAAGTTTGGAAAGCGTTTCCTTCTAAACAATCTAAACAAGGTATAAAAGTCAGCTCTTTTATCTCCCTTTACAGATGAAAATGCTGAGGGGCAAAGAATCAATTTTATACATAGTTTCCCTCTAGTAAGAGAGAGTTTCTCTGCTCAGTCACCACATAAGTCTTATCTTAATTTTTACTCATTGTTAACACCCTTTTCATTCGATATTACAGTGTATATATTTTGTATTTCCTTATATGTATAAGATCTTATACATATACACAGAATGTAAGCTTCTTGAGGAGAAGAATTGATTCCTTTTTTAGTCTAAGTATCACTTAGCAGAGTATCTGGCTCTTAGTAAAGGCACTTAATAAATGCTTTTTGAATGAACTTAGGAAGAAGTTACTTTGTTCATATAACACCTGATTCTTGACTCAGCAGTAACAAATAGGCTCAGGTCCTGTTTCCTTTATGCCTATATAGAAAGGTGGTATGATACTGTATCAATTATCCATCAAAGAAGTATTATATCTGGGCCGTCCACTAGGTGACACCCTCCTTGAGCAACCAGACCTTGGGTAATCCCAGTGTCTATCTAGCACAGGTATAGTTGTAACATACCAAAAAGTTGTGATGTCACTACTGATCGCTAGAGAGCACTCAGCCAGCAAATGCCTAGATTACTCCTCCCACCCTCATATGGATGAGCAACTGGGTTTCTAATTGGGTTAGGAATTTGGCTAGGAGATGACAGAGAATACTTCTCAAAATATCAGGAACACAGAATCTATCACTCCAGAGCCCTACTCACCACCTAGAATCTTATTTTTTAGTCAACTACCCATTCCTATCCCCATTCACTAGACCCAAGTACTCAGCAAATCATGGCCATATAATTTATTGAAAGAAGTAAATAATGAAAGAAAATGAGTATAGGCATCCTTATGTGAAACTTTCTGTTTCTAGCCATTACTCCTCATGTTTATCTTCCTAGATCTCTGAAGTTCTGGGGTAGGAGGCACCCCAAAATTCATTACATTCATTACAAAAATAAGTTTTGGGTTCAGGACCCCTCTCAAGGTAAGAAATGATATGCAAGGAAAATAAAGGAATTGTATTTTGTCTTCTGAAGCTCCGTCACTAACCAGCAAGGATTTTTCAGTAGCTGCCTAGTCCCAGCTGCTCTGTTCTTATTTCTGCTCCAGAGAGCCACCAAATGTCTCAGGTTCATGAAAGCTCTGATTTCAATCTTGGCTCTTGTTCCTTTTCAATTTAATTTTATTTTTAATTTTGTTTTTTTGGTCCACCAATAGATTTGCTAATGGTTGCTAAAGTATGGCAGACCCCAATCCCAAAATCCGCTGTTGCTTGCCTGCAAGTCCATAAGCAATCCTGGCTCAAGTATTCAATTGCAGCAAATGCACCAAATACCAGGGTGACCGGAAGTCCTGCACCTCAAGAATTAATTGCAATGACTTTTTATGCCTCACATGGGGAGTGGAAAGTCCCCAATCTCAAAGTCATGTAAATGAGAAAAAATCTCAAACCTGCATGTTTATATGTAGAGCTCACTATTTCCCTCTCCTTTAATCTAGAAAACACAGAGGCAACTTTATTTCCAGTGGTATCCCACAAACTCTGAAATGTTGAGCACTCGTGTCTTGTGAATGGGGATGGGAACGAGTAGTTGACTTAAAAAGGGGATTCTAGTTGCTGAGTAAGGGCTCTAGTGATAGATTCTCCTCAGATTTCTGTCTCATCATGTAAGGAAACTCCTGGGGTCCTTCAGGTTCCCACAAAGATAAGACAAAAAAGAAGCATCAATTACAATACTATGTGACATCTGAATTGGGAATCGGGAAGGTTTTTTGGAGTCGGGTCATTAAAATTTGGGTAGGGATTCAGCAGACTGAATAGGTAAAGAGAATAGTAAGAGAAAAGTTCCTTAAGATCCAGAACCCTGGACAAAGGTCTCATTTCCAAAATATATAGAGAACTGACTAGTTTATAAGAAATCAAGCCGTTCTCCAATTGATAAATGGTCAAAGGATATGAACAATTTTCAGATGATGAAATTGAAACTATTTCCACTCATATGAAAGAGTGTTCCAAATCACTACTGATCAGAGAAATGCAAATTAAGACAACTCTGAGATACCACTACACACCTGTCAGATTGGCTAAGATGACAGGAACAAATAATGATGAATGTTGGAGGGGCTGTGGGAAAACTGGGACACTGATGCATTGTTGGTGGAGTTGTAAAAGAATCCAGCCATTCTGGAGAGCAATTTGGAACTATGCCCAAAAAGTTATCAAACTGTGCATACCCTTTGACCCAGCATTGCTGACTACTGGGCTTATATCCCAAAGAAATACTGAGGAGGGGAAAGGGACCTGTATGTGCCAAAATGTTTGTGGCAGCTCTTTTCATAGTGGCTAGAAACTGGAAGATGAATGGATGTCCATCAGTTGGAGAATGGTTGAGTAAATTGTGGTATATGAAAGTTATGGAATATTATTGCTCTGTAAGAAATGACCAACAGGAGGAATACAGAGAGGCTTGGAGAGACTTACATCAACTGATGCTGAGTGAAATGAGCAGAACCAGAAGATCACTGTACACTTCAACAACATTACTGTATGAGGATGTATTCTGATGGAAGTGGATATCTTCAACAAAGAGAAGATCTAATCCAATTCCAATTGATCAATGATGGACAGAATCAACTACACCCAGAGAAGGAACACTGGGAAATGAGTGTAAACTGTTTGCATTTTTGTTTTTCTTCCCAGGTTATTTTTACCTTCCGAATCCAATTCTTCCTGTGCAACAAGAAATTTGGTTCTGCATACATATATTGTATCTAGGATATACTGTAACACATTTGACATGTATAGGATTGCCTGTCATCTAGGGGAGGGGGCGGAGGGAAGGAGGGGAAAATTCGGAAAAGAAGTGAGTACAAGGGATAATGTAAAAAGTTACTCATGCATATAAAAAAATTATAATTATAAAAAAAAAAAAAAGATCCAGAACCCTGGTTGGGGGGGGGGAGGGCTGGTTGAGGTTTCAAAGTGAAGGCAGAGGGAAAAGGATTTTGGAAAACCATGGAAGGGCATGAGTGACTTGAGTGTCCAGAAGAAGAGAGGTAAGAGGAGCTAGAGGATTAATGTCGGAAGTTGCTGGTCTTTTCGATTTTGCCAAGGGCTGGCCCTGGGACAGAAGCCCATAAACAGACACTAGAAGCCCAGCACAGAGCAGACGTCCAGAGTAAGTGGTGAGAGGCCTAACTCATGTCGAGGAAGGACTCGAGTTCGAACCCCAGCTGTTCTCGCATCGGCTCTCCTGGCTCTTCGCGGTGGAGAGGAGAAATTACCGAGATGGGGCTGTGACGCGCCTCCGGCCCTAGGAAAGCTGAGCTGAGAGCCAGCCGCACCGACCGGGCGTCGTTTCCCTTGCCTCCCGGGCCAAGAGCAGGTTCTACGAGGCAGAGGGCACCGACCGTGCCCGGCCTGACTGGCAGGGCTCAGCACCGGCGGGGATGACAGCGCTGGGAACTCGGGGAAGAGGAAGCGGGGTGCGGAAGATGTGCTAAGGACTCCGAAAGGGGAGAACTACCAGTAGAAAGGTCGGGCTGTGCCCAGCATGGGGGGCACCCTTGAAAAGGTCCTGGTGCTGGGGCACCCCTACATCGGTGTCCAATAGACAACAAGAACGATACGCACACGTGAACCTGGGTCCTCCCCCCGTTCCCCAAATTCAGAGCTGCCTCTTTAGACCGAAGGGGGAAGGGGGGAGGGAAATGAAGAAACCCCCCCCCTCGCCCCGACAGCTTCTGCCTGGGTGGGCGGAACCTTCAAGGGGGAGGAGTCTCCTCGCTCCTCCTGGCGGAGGGCGGGCGCAGCCGGCCAGACTGTTGGAGTACCCGGCTGCGGCCGGCCGCTGCGCTTCGGCAGCTCCGAGTAATTGCAAACTTGTCTGCAGCCGCTGGCAGCGGGCGCCTGCCGAGAATGGGGAGGCGCGGCCGCTGCTCCGCCGCCACCACGGGCCCGGACCCCGGCTCCGGAGCGCTGAGCCGGCCGCTGCTGCTGCTGCTGCTGCTGGCCGCGCTCCTGGCCCCCCAGGCGGACGCGGCGCGGCTACGCGCCATGCTCTACTCGGCCCAAGACCCCCTGGTGCTGCTAACGGAGAGCTCCCTGAAGTCAACCGTCCTGGGCTCCCCCAGCTCCTGGGTGGTGGAGTTCTTCGCCTCCTGGTGCGGGCACTGCATCGCCTTCGCCCCCAAATGGAAAGCCCTGGCCCACGAAGTCAAAGGTGAGCGGCGGCTGCCCAGCCCAGCCCTGTGCCCGGGCACTCCGGCTCCCCGGGCCCGGGCTCAGGCTCCCCTCCGCGGCGTGCAGGCAGGGGCCCTTTCTTCCTCTTTCCTTCCCGTCTCTCTTCTCCGGTGGCGTTGCTCCCCCCCCCCCTTTCCCTTCACTGCAAGGAACTGCTCTCTCACTCTCCTCTCTGGTCAAGCATCCTTCTTCTTCCCCCAAATGTGCCCCTCCCCTCCCCCTACGCCGCCCTCAGCGTTATTATTCTCAGGCCTGTCTCTTTTTCCCCTTTCTTCCCAGCCCCACATCTATTCTTATCCTTGGCCCAGGTCTTTCTTTTCTGTTGACTAGGATTCTGGGCCTCTAGCTCCTCTCTCTCTGTCTCTCTGTCTGTCTCTGTCTGTCTCTGTCTCTGCCTGTCTCTCTGTCTCTGTCTCTGTCTCTCTCTCCCCATATTGATGGCAGTTTTCTTACGTACTTAAAGAGCTACTGCTGTTTTCACTTCATATACCTTTCTGAACCCCTTACTGTTTCCTCTTCCTGACCCATCTGTCACAGATCCCCTGTGTTGACATTAGCATTCCTGCTCTAATGTCTCCTTTGGCATTACCTCCTCCTTTGATCTCTGTCCATCCACAATTCTATAATTGTGTCACTAATGATAGAAAAAAAATTTGTTTCTGTTAGATCACAGAGATCCTAGCCTCTATATTCCTTCATTTGACCCCCTTTCTTTATTGCTTAGCTATGTTCTGGTACCTCACTCTAATAGAAACTTTCCTGACTAGCCCATCCTCACTGCCTTGTTCTGAAGCACCTTTTCTTCTTTCACATCTAATCTCTTCTTCTCTTTTTGACATTTTATTTCGTTTTCCTTGTGAACATTTCCCCACTCCTAACGTAGTCCTCTGGTCCCAAACTTATGCTTTCCTGACTCTGAGGATAACAAGGGTCATAATAAAAAATCAGAATTTTTTTCTCAAGATAGCTATTATATTTTTCCAATTTTCTGATCCTATTCTCCTTTCTTTAAAAAAAAATCATCAGATTTACTTTTTTTTTTTTTTTTTTTTTTTTTTTTACCTTGAATCAAAATCTTCTAGGGCTACCACAAATTGTTCTGTCTTTGCTTCTTGTTCACTATCTCCAAACTAGCCTTTTTTTTTTTTTTTTTTTTTTTTTTTTTTTTGTAATTGAAAGTAGGAGTCTCACAGAACTCTATTTGAAATACTGATGTTAAGGACCAGAGAAAGACTCAAACTTATAGAAGTAGGAGAGGTGGAAGCTAGGCCCCTGCTGAGTGGATTACAATTCATTTGGTAGTTTCCAGATCCAAATAGTGTCTCAAAAATACGATATTTTTATCAGGTCATAACAGTGATTATAGATCAAGAATTGGAATATCTTTCAGGCCTATCTGAGCCTACTCCACTTTTATAGTGAAGACTCAGAAAAGTAAAGTGATTTTCCTACTGTCATACAGATCATAAATGACAGAGGTTTTGAATTTAGATCCTCCTGACCCTGAATCCTAATCTCTTTCTACTTCACAGAAATGGACTCAGTTCTTAAAATTTAGATTTTAAAAAAGTCTTATAATTTCACTTAGGCATTAATTGGATTCTACCAGTTATTTATTGACACAAAAATGGTGTCCCCCATTGCAAAAAAATTCATCTACCTTTGAGCAAGGGCCTTGACTAAAGTACTTCAGTGATGTCAGCCCATGATGGGTCAGGGCAGGAAGTAATGAATGCCTACTATGGAATTGAAGTGACAGAGGCTGAGTAAAATCTAAGAAACACATTATGTGTCACAACATAGTTAGGAGAAAGGGAAATCCTATTTTCTGTTCATATTCAAAAGACTTTTGGGTAAGAGGGGTTGAATGATCTGAAAAACTTTGTGGTACCATGGAAGGGCACAGGATTTGAAACCAAGAGGGTCTGTATTCAAATTCTGGTTCTGCACTTATATATCACTATGTGACACTTAGGCAGATCACTATCTGTCTGGGTTTGGGTTTCCCTAATTGTAAAATGAGAGTTGGATTAAATGACCTCAAACATCCCTTTCAAATCTAAATCATTGATTCTGTAGAGCTTGGTTATAGAACCAGGCAATTATTGTCTATGCTATCTCCTCCATCTGAGGGTTCAGGAGTGAAGCACTTCTTTCCAGGTGACTCACCAGCCCAGCCTCCTGCACCCCAAGAGTTTTCCCTTGAAATTCACACCCAGATACTGACCCAGCCTACTCCTGTGTGGGGTTTGCCAAACTTAAGGTGGCTCTCTGAGGCAGAGGCTGATTCCTGGTCAGCAAAGAACTGGGTTCCTAGGAAAATGGCATGAGTCTTCTTCCAATTAAGAGAAATAGTGGGTGTGGGGGAAGTGGTAGTGGTATGAAGAGAATGATAAAGAGAAGCTTATACTGGTCTCTCAGCCACAGTTATCCCTAGATTGTATCTACCTTACTTCTTGCCAGGATTAGGCAGTTTTTATTTAAAACCTATCGGTTGATGAGAAGTTACTAATAAGAAAGATAACTTGTTCCCTTTGCCCTGGCTGTATTTAGACCTCAGCACTATGACTGGAATTTGGTTTTTTTTATATCTTTTCTTTTTTTCCAATTAATATTTTTCCATACAGCTTTTTCTCTGACTGAAAAAACAAAAACAAAACATTCCTAGCAAATATGCACAGTCAAGCAAAACGAATTCTCATATTGACCATGTCCAACATTTTTATGTGCAATTCTGCATCTCAAATCCATGATTTCTTAGTCAGGAGGTAGGCAGAAGACTTCTTCATTGGTCCATAATTGAATTGTGGTTGGTGACTGCACTTTAATTCCTTCAAAATTGTCTGTCTATAAACAATATTGTCATCATAAAAATTGGTCTCTGGCCGTGCTCATTTTACCCTGCATCATGTAAGTTTTTTGCAGGCTTTTCAGAAGCCAACCCATCATTATTTCTTACAGATCACTTTTTTTGACAATTTTTTTTTGCCTTTTATATCTATTGGTTCTTTTTTATGTCATATTTTTGGTTTTTCTTTCAATAGTATTTTATTTTTATTTTTCAATTATGTATATAGTTTTCACCATCCATTTTTGTAAGATTTTGACTTCCAAATTTTTCTCTTTCCTCCCTTCCTTCCTCCCTCCCCAAGACAGCAAGCAATCTCATATATGTTATACATTACACTATATATTTTGATGATAGTGTTGGCCTGAAGGATGGACAGTTGGCCTTAGAGTCAGAAAGATTCCGATGCATTCTGATTCTGTGAATCTAGGCAAGATACTTAACTTTTCCAGTTTACTCAAGACTGCATGTTGAAGAGAATGTACTGATCTGTTTTTAGAAGAGATTTACCTTATTAGTAATTCACCAGTATGATTCTGTCCCCCTTCATAAATCTGTGTATGCTATGTACAAAAAAAAAAAGAATCCAACACATTTTGACACTTGGTAATATTAAATTTAGCAAATAAAGACACAAGACACACAGATAAGTAGGCAAAGGAAGAAAAGGAGGAGGAGGAGAAGGAGGAAGAGGAGGAAAAGGAAAAAGGAAAAGAAGGAAGGAAAGAAGGAAAGGAAAAAAGGGAGGAAGAGAGGGAGGGAGGGAGGGAAGGAAGGGAGGGAGAGAGGAAGGAAGAATAGGAGAAGGAAGAGAGACAGAATCAGAGAGAAGGAAGAGAGACCAATTCAGAAAGAGAGATGAGAGAGAGAGAAAGAGAGAGAGAGAGAGAGAGAGAGAGAGAGAGAGAGAGAGAGAGAGAGAGAGAGAGATCTCAATAAAAGAGTCTTCTAGAAATAGGAGGTAACTTGCTTGCAGGAAGCTTCAAAAGTGAGTGAATATAAGATGAGGCTGGGAAAAAGCTAGTAGTATAGTTTGGCTAGCATATAGAAAGCAAATGGGGAGTAGAATGAAACCAGACAAAAAATCTGGGTTGGATCAGACTTGAAATGAATTCAACTAACATTTGTAAAGTGTCCACTATATGAAAAGCACCAGGGATAAAAGTATAAAGAATGAAACAATCATTTCTCAAAAAGACCTTGCTTTCTAATATGGAGGCATATATGGGCACACTCTATATATGTACAGCATGAATATAAAGTGGATAAATGCAAATATAGGCAAAATTGTTTGACAAAGAATACCCTAGAATAAAGAGGCATTGGAAAAGGCCTTGAACAGAAGATGGTACTTGAGAAACAGAAGATCTCTATGAGCCTAGGGTAAAGAGTGGAGCGCATTTCAGGCATGAAATATAATTGGTACCAAGAGATGGAAATGAAAGGTGGGATGTTGTGTATAAGAAACAGAGGAAACAGGGACAGCTACATGGAACAGTGGATTGAGCACTGTCCCTGAAGTTAGGAAAACCTGAGTACAAAAAAAAAAAAAAAAAAAAGAATCAAATACTTTTGACACTTGGTAATATTAAATTTAGCAAATAAAGACACAACACACACAGATAAGTAGGCAAAGGAAGAAAAAGAGGAAGAGAGGAGGAAAAGGAAAAGAAGGAAGGAAGGAAAGGAGGGAGGTAAGGAAGGAAGAAAGGGAGGGAGGAAAGAAGGAAAGAAGGGAGGATCGGAGGGAAGGAAAGAGAAAGAAGGGAGAAAAGAAGGAAGGAAGGGAAGAAGGAAGGAAGGAATGGAGGGAGGGAAAGAGAAAGAAGGGAGAAAAGAAGGGAGGGAGGAAGGAAGGAAGGAAGGGAGGGATGGAGGGAAGGAAAGAGAAAGAAGGGAGAAAAGAAGGGAGGAAGGAAGGAAGGAAGGAAGGGAGGGAGGAAGGGAGAGGGAAAAAGGGAAACAAGAGAGAAAGAAGGGAGAAAAGAAGGGAAGAAGGAAGGAAGGAAGGAAGAAGAAAGAGACAGAAAAAGAGACAAAAAGAAGAGGGAGGGAAGAAAGGAAGGGAAGAAGGAAAGGAAGAGGGAAGGAAGGAAATAAAGAAGGAAGAAAAGGAGGGAGGTAGGGGGGAAAGGGGAGAAAGGGAGTGATGAAGGGAGGAAGGAGGGAAAGAAGAGAAGAAAAAGAATGTATAGTACAGGCCTAGCACTATGCTAGGCTTGAGTAGAAAATAGTGATGACAGTGAAAGAGCCCCTGTGGTCACAGAACTTATATTCTAAGAGGGAAGAAAGGATGTATACAAAATGGTATATATGAGATGAATGCAAGGTAATTTTAGAGGCCCCCTTGCAGTTGGGAGACCGTGAATGGTCTTATGCTTCAGCCTATGGCATTTGAGCTGAGTATTGAAGTTAAGGAAATATTCTAAGGGATTGAGGTAAAAAAGACATGCATTCCAGGCATGGGAGAGACAATGGCTGCCCTCAAGAAGCTTATGTTCTTTTGGGAAAATAACATATACACATATAAGTAAATTAAAATAAATGTTGAACTAAGGAGGGTGAGATTTAGCTGCTTAGGAGCCTAAACTGACAGGGTGACCTTGTGATGAAATATTCCCTCAATACTTGTTATGTCCCTTTCAGTAACAGGCTACATAGTGGTAGTCGGCAAAATGCCATACTTAAAATCAAGACTGAATTTAGATTTTGCCTCAAAAGCGTACATCCTATGTGACCCTGGGAAAGTCATTTAACTTCCTCCAGCCTCAGCTTCCTCTTCTGTAAAATGGGGATAATAATAGCACAGACCTCACAGGGTCAAAGGATCAAATGAAGTAACATGTATAAAGTGCTTTGTAAGCTTTCAAGGGCTATATAAGTGCTGGCCAGCTAATTTCATAGCTATGCTAGCTTCCCTTGAGTCCCACCTCCTCCTCTGCTTCCTCCCATGTGCTGCTTTAGGAGAAATGACAGAATCATAGAATTGCTCTGTCCAGGGCAATCATAACACCACAGAGTATTTTCTTGCCAGAGCTCAGCTTTGGGCTCACATCATAGGACATGCTGATGTTGTTAGACATTCAAAAGCACCGCACCTGAGTCACCAGGCAATTTGAAAGCACCTTTCCCCAAGAGGCATTCCTATTCAGACAGGGTTTAACTCTAACTCAAATGTACCTGTGTTTGATTGGTGTAACAGGTGGGGGGAGGGAAAAAACTCCTTCCTATTATTATTATTACTGATAATGGTCCTATGAATAGTAAAATCCAAAACAATTAGTGTTTCAACAAGACATTTAAATATCATTAGTGCCTATTAAGATATAGGCATTAATACTTCAGCGTAACATTTTTCATCTCAGGATCTTGGAGCACCTGACAAAGATTAACCTCTTCCTGACAACATCACCAGGAACTAATAGCTGCATGGTTTCTATGTCAGAGATGAGGAAATCTAGTGCCTGCTGCGTGTAAAACATCGAGCTTATAACCTCCTCGTTGGGCATCTTGTACTTCTTTGTCGTTATACCTATCTTCCCTGTAGAATGAAATCTTCTTGAGAGCAGGGACTGTTTCCTGGTACCTTGTGAGTACTACTAGGTACTTCAAATGTATTTTTCAATAGACTATTCTAATTGGAAGGGCATCATGTTTTACCATTTCTATCCTTCCTTTTGTAGTAGTGTTGGGCTGTTAGGACTATAATGAAATCCTATTTTGGTGAAATCTTTGTCATGGAATGTCTTAGGAGTATAGGCCAGTGGTTTTTAGTTATAGGAAGAATGAGTTAGCTAGAAGCCTTCTCTGTTTCCAGCCTCATCTGTCTCTTTCCCTAGCTTGCCTCCAGAGGAAAAGGTTGTGATGATTCTTAAAAATAGTAGTAAGAATCTAATCTTCTACTTCAAGCCTTCATCAAGGTCATACTATCCCAGAAAACAACTGGGCTTTCCCTCTTTCCCTGTGTGTGCCAATCAATTAATCAGTTAAATAATATTTATTGAGGGTATACTATACCAGCCTACTATGTGTAGAGCTAGAGAACTCAAAGAATAGGATAATGAGGTTGGAGTCAGGAAGACTTGAATTCAAATCCTGCCTCAGACACTTACTAGTTGTGTGACTCTGAGCAAGTCAATTAATTTCTGTTTGCCCTCATCCACTGGAGAAGGAAATGGCAAGCCATCCTAGTATCTTTGCCAGGAAATCCTATGCATAGTATGATCCATGAAGAGTCAGATACACCTAAACAACACCTATTGGGAATTTTTTTAAAAGGGCAAAAATCAGTCCCTCCCTTATGGATTTTACAATCTAATGGAAGAGATAGCATGCCAAAAAATAAACAAACAACAGCAAAACAACAACAACAAAAACCTCCTTCCAAACAAGCTATACACAGGAAAAAATGGGAAAGAATCAATGGTGGAGTTGAGTGTGCATGGGAGGAGCTATAATCTGGACTTTTAGAGAGGGACTCTCACAGTGAAACTGTGCCGTCATAGAAATGAATCTGCCTAGTTATTTTTGTGCAGATGACCTAAGCTTGGCTATTATCCATGCCCCTCCACCCCATTCCTACTTCCCCTTTCTTTATTGACATGAGTTTAGAGGCAGTTTTGCTCTAACCTGATCTCCCACGTAATGTCCTCCAGCCAACTCCAGTCAAGTGCATGCTTTCGAGAACAAGATGCCCAAACTATCTAATTCTCTCCAACTGAGCCCTTTCTAATGGGTGGTAACTATAGTAGTCTGGGTAGAACTGCTATTTTCCTCCTCCTCCTCCCTACTGGTTGTTGGATAGGAGAGGAACTGATTCAATTTGGCAAACATTAAATGCTTGGGCTGGGATGCTGAGACAGAAACAACAACAAAGACAGTACCTGTCCTTGAGAAGGTTATTTTTTTCAGTTTAGAAGAGGAAGAGAGTTAAGTGAGGAGATTTAGGAAGGAAGAAAATAACTTGTTCACCTCTGTGAACCTTAGGTTTCTCATCTGTAAAAGGAAGGGGTGGACCAGTTGACCATCTAAGGTCTCATCCAACTCTAAACCTATGGTATGATTGAACTTTAAGTACAGTGAATACCAGAGCACTTAAGTGATTTAATAATAAGAGCTGACAGCTAGCACTTATTTTGTGCCAGGCACTATGCCGAGTGCTTTACAATGATTATTTCTTTTGAGCTTCATAACAACACTGAGAGGAAGGTGCTATTATTTTCTCCATTTTACAGATGAGGAAATTGAGGCAAACAGAGTTTAAATGACTTGTCCAAAGCCACACAGTTAGTAAGTTGCCTAAGGCTGGATTTGAACTTAGGTCTTTCTGATTAATGTTTTCCATTATATTAGGTTTTCTCTCCTATATGCTATTGTGATACAGAAGCCACTTGCCAGTGGCTGCTGGAGGTCTAACTCAGACCTGGAGAATGGATCTCTTCATGTGAGAGGATGATGATGATGATGATACAAGGAGACTGAGAGGCAGTTGCTGTTCTCTGACCTCCTCACTGAGAGGCAGTTGCGTTGTCTGACCTCTCTCCTCTTCCCTCTCCCTCCAATTTATTTCATTCCCAGTCCTCAACACCTGTCAGTAAAGGCTTCTCCGCAATTCCTTCAGGTGTTATGATTTACAGCTGTGGAGGCTCTCGGACCTAGGCATGGTCCTTAACAATATATATTGCTCTTATGCTCTCATTAGCATCCCTTACTCTCACAATCAAGGTCAATTAAATGGATTTGTGTCTTCCCCAGCTTCTTGGAGCTCTCTGTTCTGGGGGAAAAAAAAAAAAAAAAGGAATATGGCCCAATGTAGCTGTAGTTACTGTCTTTGGAGGTAGGATTAGTAGCTTCTAGTTGGTCTGTTACTTGCTTAGCTGCATCCCTGTCCCCAAGCAACTGCTTTTCCCCTTCATTGGGCCCAGGGAATCAATTTAAGCTGTTAGCACAGGGATTTGGGGAACAAAAAGCTGTTGCTCAGGCGAGGAAGGAGCATGGATTTGCCTCCTGGCAAGGAAAATTTTCCCAGGCTTACTCCTTGACCTAACCCCACACCCTGTGTGAACAGCTGTTCTATAAATATTGCTAAATGTTGATGCAAACCAGCTTGTGTGAGTATTTGGCTGAACTTAAGCTGTTACTGTGTGACCACGGATGTGGGGAGGTTAGTCCCTCCCTAAAAAGGGAGATAATAATAGCTAATAATAGCTAACATTTATATAACACTCTGTGCCAGTCATTGTGCTAAATGCTTTATAATTATCATCTCATTTGATTCTGACAAAAGCCTTGAGAGGCAGGTATATTATGATTCCCATTTTACAGATGAGAATATTGAATGGTTGGATGGAATTTGAGCATCATGGGGAAGGATGGTAAACCACTATCCCTACCTTGTGTTTGAGTTAGGATTCCCTTATAATTGCCACCTCCCTTCTTTCTCATATGTAAACTTTACAGTAATACATAAATCTTGTTTTGTTTTTTATTATCATTATTAAAGCACTGTATAAGTACTATCTATTAATAAATTGTTATTTCTTCCAGACTTTGTTGTTGTTATTCAGTCATGTCCAACTCTTCATGATCACATTTGGGGTTTTCTAGCAATGACATTGGAATGGTTTGCCATTTCCTTCTCTAGCTCATCTTAGGTTGAGAAAACCAAGGTAAACAGGGTTAAGGTCACACAGCTAGTGTCTGAGGCCAGATTTGAACCGATGAAGATGAGCCTTTCTGAGTTCATGCCTGGTGCTCTATCCCCTGCACCACCCAGCTGCCCACTAGCAAAGATCTGTCATCTGGACAAGAGCTGTGGGAAAGGGAGAGAAAGTAAAAGGATCCTAAATTACTCCAACCTAAGTCATTCTTATCTTCTACTATATCTCATCCTTTATTCTCAATCTTCTTGGAGCAGACAATGTTGGCCATTAAACAGTTGTTCATGGGCTTTCTGTCCATATGGTGGAGTGGAAAGAATACTAGACTCAGATTCTGGTTCGAAATGCTTCCCAGCTGGGAGATGGTTGGCCAATTGCTTAACTTCCCTGAGCTTTGGTTTTCCCATCTGAAAAATGGGAATATTCATTCTTTCTGCCTGCTTCACAGGATAGTTGTAAAGGGTTTCTTTGTTAGCTTTACAACTCTATGGCAGTATGAAGTGTTATTCTTTCTTAATCCCTAGTTCAAATATATTCTCAATAATTTCTCTTGTGAATAGGATTACATGCTACCGTCCATGACAATAAGGACTTTTCTTTTTGGATCTAAAACTTAGAGGCTGTGAAATCATCTTAGCATTAAGGATTTCATGGGAATTCTTGGGGTATTGTTAGAATCAAAAAGAGGGGTGTTATAGTGGTGAGAGTGATGGAGCCAGAAGAAGGGAGGAAATAAAATTAATTAAATCTGCAAATAATATATCATTTAATCTTTACAATAAGATAATTTCTATTATTATCCTCATTTTACCATTGAGGGAACTGAGACAGATAAAGATTAAGCTATATGTCCAGGGCTACATAGCTAATAAATGTCTGAAGTCAGATTTGAATTCCAGTCTTCTTGACTGCAAGTCCAGTTCTCTATTTCCCCATACCATTCAGCTACCTCTAAGGAAATAGATTTGAATCTCAGCTCAACTGCTTGGGCAAATCATTTCTGAAGTTTCTGATCTTCAATATTCTTATCTGTAACTAGAATAAACCACTTCCCTCACAAAATTTAAGACTTTGTAATCTTTGAGTCTTCGTTCGGTCATTTTAAATCAATTCTTCATGATCTCATTGGAGGTTTTCTTGACAAAGACACAAGAGTGGTTTACCATTTCCTTCTCTAGTTCAATTTACAGCTGAGGAAACTGAGGAAAAGAGAGTTAAGTACCCAGGGTCACACAGCTTGTAAGTGTCTGAATTCAGATTTGAAAAGGAGTAATTCTGACTTCAGGTCTAGAATGCTATTCTATATGCCATCTAGTAAATCTTAAAATGCTTTGTAACATGTGAGTAGTGATGAAATAATGGGGCAGGGTAGGATTGAGAAATCCCAAAAGAGTTAATGATTTCATATTTCTTATTTCTTATTCACATAATGCTTTAATAAGCTTATATTAGAAGGAGGGAAGGAAGACACCAGAGCATATTGGATCACCGTACTGAAGATCTCCTTTTCCTCCCAAAGAAGAATCCTACTATTTGTTGACATGAAAAAAATATTTTAATAAAAATAAAAACTGGACCTAACTAATAACTTTACATGTGAATGGATTAAATAATCCAATAAGACAAAAATTAGAAATTGAATAAGAAAACAAAACTCCAAAATCTGTTGCTTATCAGTATTGTTTAGAGTGTTTTCCCTCCACTTCTTTCTTTTTCCTTTAAAAAATTGTCATATATGGAATAGGTCTAGTGAAGGGAGAAGAATATAAGAAGAAATTAAGCAATATAACAACAAATTATATCAATAAAATAAAAATAATTATATTAATTTCCATCTTGTAATGTTTGTTTTGTGTGTATGTGTATGTATTGACTCTCTAATTGGATTATAAATTTCTTGAAGGCATATCTTCCCTTGAATGCTTAGCATAATTCTAGGTACATCACTCAGAACATGGTTCAGAACCAAAGAATCCTTACTTAGAGATCTGCCTTCTGTCTAGCCGTGTTCTAAGTCTAAGCTAACCAATCAGCCATGAAGTATTTTCTAAGCAACTTCCTTTTGAGAATCCCTCTGTTGGCACTGTAGGCATTGTATGACATGGTCACCCAGGGTTTAGGAATGGGTGAGGCTCATGATGAAAGAGATATCAAGCAGCTCCTCCTAAGGAAATCTAAAGACAAAAAGCTGGGCAATCAATCAGTTTGGAATTGCCAAGTCTACTTGTAGGGTCTCTAGCCCAGGGCAGGACCTCCTACCCCAAGCTCCACAACCTTGAGATTTCTACCCTTCTCTTCATTGTGACTCTCTGTTTCATACTGGTGCCCGAAACTCCTCAAAGAGGAGACTATCATGACAATCCTTTGTTCTGGTTCACTTGATTTTTCTGAGTGCAACTGGAATGGTTTCCCATTGCCTAAGTTATCCCTATAAAGAAAATTATAGGGTCTCTATAGGATCAAGGTAAGTCACATTGTTTCTCCTTCCCTTATTCATGTCTTCCCCCACCTGCATGCTTTTAGCACAGGTGGAATCAGCTCAAATGAACCTAAAGTAGACCTTCTAATTGCAAATGCACACAGATGAAGAATAATCAGAACTGAGATTATAAACCCAGGGCCGTAATATTCCATGGTCCTACTGCTCCTTGTGCCCAAGGTCCCTTCTCCCTCCATGCTAAGCAGTCCTGGAGATCCTTTCACTGTTGTTGGCCAAGTGTGAAATAGCTGGCCCTTCTTCAGAGGTCATTCTCATCTCATTCCTAAAGAAGGGAATTTACTCATCAGTTCTGACAGGGAACGTAGGGACAAGCAGGAAAGATGGGTGAAGCTGACTGACTATTGTGGGCCTTCCTGCTCATTGCAATGCTTGTCATTTCAGACTGGAGGCCTGTGCTCAGTGTAGCAGCCTTGGACTGTGCAGAAGAAACCAATTCAGAAATCTGCCGGGACTTTGGGATCATGGCTTACCCCACTGTAAAGGTAATGTCTTGAAATGTGAGGGAAAAGTTGAGCCACAGGAAGGGAGAGGTTTTGGAAGGGGAGCCTGGTTAGAAGTAGGACATGACAATGTTGGTTATCTTTCCCCAGCCCTCGTCCTGAGTCTCTGGGTCTCTGGTTCTCATTTCAACCCAACAGAGCTCTAGGGATAAAGGCTCAAACCTTCTAACTTGTACTTGTCCCATTACAATATTTGTCTTGGAAGCAGGACTGATACCTTTATATTTTGTTTGCTAGGGGTGGAAAGCAACTATTTTTGATAGGCAGAAAAATCTCTTATCTAAAAGGGATGTGGCCCTGCCCAAGGGGAAACCTGAACTGTTTAATTTAGGCTTTAAAGGCCTCTTTGCCAGAAAAGTGCTTTTGTAAAGCCAGACCTACTGACTTGCTAGGGCTTTTTCAACTGGATCTTTTAACTGAAAGACTTGTGTAGCCAGGCTACACTACAATAATACTCTATGCTCATGAAATCAGTCTCAGAGAGCTTAAGGGGCCTGTGAATGTCCCAATAATAGTAATAGTAGTAATACTACATGATAATATGGGAACAGGATGAGATCCATATCACTATCATCCTACCTGTCACTAAACTTTTCCTGGAGATGCTTTCAGTGAGCCACCGGAAGAAAAATTTAAATAATAGTAATATTTGAAACATCCACCCAAATGGATGACATCAAATAATATGGCTTCACCAAAAAAACAAAGTCCCCCCTCCCACTAAATGGCTTCTTTCTTCTATAGAAAGTTTCTCTATTGCTATCAAGTCTAAATAACATTTCAATAATTATAAAATTATTAACTTACACCAAGGAAAAATAGAGATAGAAGGCTTTGCTCTGCAACTTCGAGGGTGAATTGAACCAGTGGATGAAAATTATACTTAAAAAATGCCTTGGTCTTCTCTAGGCAAAACATATTGCCTGGGGAAAACCAAACTAAGTTTTTAGTATAGAATAAAAAAGGCCTTCAAGGGTAACATCCACATGAACTCAACCATACTCCAAAAAAGTAGCATCCAACTAATGACTGAGTCATGATGATTTATTTACAGAAACAGGAATATTTATGGTCATTACCACCAGAAATTACAAATAGATTAGCTTTAAGCAGCCCAGACTTATGGAGCAATGCAGATTATTCAAAAAACAGTAGGAACTATATACTACTCTAGGTGGCAAACATTTAACATCTTAGTAAATACTAATATAAGAAGATGTGACCTATTGGCCAGACTTAACACAGTAAAAGTTTTTTTTCCTTTTATAAATTAATAGATGATAATACGCTGTGGTACAAATACAGACCTCAAAATTTTCTTGAGAATTCAGTTTATAAGTTGTTCAGAAACTAGACATAGGCTTCCCACACTCATCCAAGGATAAGTTTTCCATAAATATTTGAGAACAAGATTTTTAATAGATTCACTTAACTCAGTATTCATAATCTCTAAAATATATGAGATGAAAAAATTTTAAAGTACACAGACATCTCAAAAGATTTTCTCAGAAGTATTTCTACTAGATGAAGAAATAAAAGAACGAGATAATAATGATAAAAAATAGCTAATATTTATCTGAACTTTAGTGTTTGCCCAGAGCTTTGTGTATATGTGTCTGTTTATATATATATATATATATATATATATATATATATATAATTGAAAAATCCATTACCTTAGCCCTATATCTTTCTGCCCTACCCAGCTCCCAGACCTATGAGCCAGAAGGCTCTCACAGGTCACTACTTTCAAATTTGCCTTTAATGTAGGTGCCTATAATATTCCAGAAGAGCTCTCTTCCAGAGAAAGCAGTAGGGACAACTTTGAGAGAGGGGCCTATCATCTCAAGCTCAAGCCTGGCAGGAGCTCTCCCCTGCCTCATTCTGGGATATCCACAGTTTAATTGAAATCTTTTCAGTAATCTAAAAGGAAGTCCCCATATAGGCACAAAGCAGCAGCATTCCCTTAAGGATCTAGTCCATATTGAGGGCTTCTGTCCCATTGTTCTAAATTACTTTCTTCTTATTAGAGAGAAAAATTCAATTTGACTTTTCACACACCTCCATCTATGCCAAGTAATAAAAATAGATTTTCCTTATTTCTTTTGGAGCCAAGAATGGATTAAAGCTAGAGAAATTTCCTTTTTTTTTTTTTTTTTTTTTTTTTTTTTTTTTTTTTTGGCCATTGAGGGCTAATCAGGAAATCCATTTGGATTTAAAAAGCAAGTCTTGGCTTCCAGTAACAGGATGCCTTTGAATCTAATGGTCCTTTAAGTCCAAACAGCCAGGAACCACTCTGCTTGCTCCTCCCTTCCCTTTCCCTCCCCTTCTGACTCCTTGCTCAAAAAATATCCATCTCTCCCCCCACACACACTTTTTTTCCATCTAGGAAACAAGATTTTTAATGTCTGAAAGTTTTACTGCTGTTTGTTTGAACTCTTCTCCTTGTAGCTTTCCCTTTGTGAGGACCTCCCAGTCTTAATTCCCACCGAGGGAGCCGAAGGCTCCCTACCACATGTTAGGCCACTGTTTAGAACCCGAAGTTTTGTAGATCCCCAATTCTCAGGGCATTGTCCTCTCTGGTGCCTTAAGCCATGAAGGACTACAAGTTCCCATCTCTCAAGAAGCAATCCAAAGCATTTGATTATAACTGATCAGTCTGGGGAACTAGAAAAAGCCAGAACCTGCTGTAGTCATTTTGGGATAGAATATTATTGGTGCATTTTTCATTTGTGTCAAAAAAAAACAGATTCCTTTTCCATGTTATTCTTGCTCCTTTAGGTAATACAAATAACATTTTTATATAATAGATTGTACTTGTATCGTCCTTGAGAGTTATATTATTTGCATATGGTCATATAGATAAGTAACAGAGCTGAGATTCACATCTAGATCCTCTCCCTCCACATTCAGAATACATTCCTCTAAAGCATACTACATCCTCTGACTATTCTCTTAATCACTGAATAGGTATGGTCTTATTCAAACTGAGATCCATTGAAGGCTTTAGCTTAAAGTCTTCCTGCTGCATCTAGGGCTATTTCTAATCATCCTGATCTATATCTGGCCTCTGGACCCAGATGGCTCTGGAGGAGAAAGTGAGGCAGGTGACCTTGCACAGCCCTCCCTCACTGAAATCCACTTCACTTGCAAGTCACGGTATGACCTCTCTAACATCACATGGTCCTCTTCGAGAAGGAAGGATAACTCACAATGCTAGCACCCTAGTTTGGGGGCAGCTAGGTGGCACAATAGTTTGGAGTCATAAAGGTTCATCTTCATGACTTCAAATCTGGTGTCAGGAACCTACTAGCTATGTGACCCCGGGCAAGTTAATGAACCTGTTTGCCTCAGTTTCCTCAGCTGTAAAATGAGCCGGGGAAGGAAATGGCAAGCCACTTCCATGACTTTTCCAAGAAAATCCCCAATGGGATCCTAAAGAGCCAGGCAGGACTGAAAAGCACCCTTGTTCAGACCCTCATAAGGGAATCTCTCTGCTTCCAGTCTCTCCCCTCTTCAGACGCTCTTCCAAACAGCTGCCAAAGTGGACACAAGTTTGATTTTGTCACTGGACTGATGCAGCAGTTCCCCTTTGCTTATAGAATAGAATACAAACTAAAAGGGATTTGGGGGATATAATCCAATTCTCCTTCATTTTACAAAGACTTGTTCCCAGTTTTGTGAGTTGAATTTGACCCAGACCTTCTGATTTTGTCTGGTTGTCTCTCACTAAGTTATGCTTCTACATACATTATCTTATTTGATTTACCAGCATCCAGTGAGGTAGATATTTATGTACCCACTTTATAGATGAGGCAGCTAAAGTTTTCCAAGGCTAAATGACTTGAGCAGGAGCACTCAGTTGGCAAAAGGTCTTTTGACTCTGAGGCTAATGATCTTCCTCCCTAAACCAGTGATTAGAGAATCACAGAATTTAGGTAGGACATGGCCGATCTAAGAAGTCCTTGAACCCAAGCCATGTGTCACAGGAATTTCAATTGGGGCATGTCCAAATCAGTGGACATCAATCTTTGACTGAAGATCACTACACAAGAAGGACAGCACTTTCCACCCCTTGGTAGCCCGTTCCATTTTGGGATAACTACAGTTTGGGGAAAATGTTCCCTCACATTGAGCCCCAGTCATCATCTGTACTAGTGCTCCCTATTGCTTCTCATTTGACCCTCTGGGATCAAGCAGAATAAACCTAATTCTTCTTCCATGTGCCAGCTCTTCAAATACATGTAAAACACTATCCCTTCCCTTCTCAGCTTTCTAAATCAAATTGGCCTAAATCTAGGTCTCTGTCACATTTCATTTAAAACTTATGGCCATAGTTAACTTTTTTTGGTGTTGTCACCACCTTTGGCAGACTAGTGATACTGGTGGACTCTTTCTCTGAATGATTTTTTTAAATAAATGAAAGACATAGGGTTACCGATTCCTAGAGTGGGGTCTAGAGCCCATCTCTGACACATACAGTTGTATGACGCTGGTCAGCTCCCAGCTGCCTAAGGCTTCTCTACAAGGTGCCACAAAGGTGCTGACTTGCATGAGTGAGGAGGTGTCTATTCATCTAGGAATCCCTTATCCTAGTTTTTGTTCCCCATATCTTATGTTTGCAAATACTTGGTATGGAGGCTACCGTCACTTCAGTTGAATGCAGTAATCATTTATTAAATCTGTTTTCTGTGAAGCTCTATGTTCTCATACCTTTGGGAAACAGGACAGGTGTCTTGCTGCTTGCTTTGATGGCCAAATGTTCCCAAGGTACAAAGTACACTGTGTGTAGTGTTCATTCATCTATCACCAGGTGCTTTCTGTTCCAGACAGAGTGAAGTGGGAGATAAGCAGAGTGGGAGGAAGAGGGAAGTCAGGGAAAAAATATAGAGACATAAGAGACTTACAGAGCTTGAATCTCCCCAGTGCCTAAGTCCCTTTGTGGAAGCAAATTATGCATATTAGCAAGGCCAATGTGCCGGTTGTGGGCTATTGTCCTTAGAAGTCAGGAAGGACTAAGTCACTTCTTTAACCATTTGATTTACAAGAAAAGCAGGTCTAGTCTGCACAATCCCTGGAACTAGGAAGAACCTCAGTGGATCATAATCCATCTTCTGCCTCTTAGAAAGACCACACCTCAGATGGACTAGAGTCATCAACCTACTTCTTAGAGAACTAATCTCTCTTGGTGGCCATTCAATAAGCCTTCAAATCAGAAAGATCCCCATGTGTCTGTGTGATGACTTACCTGAGTTCAGATCCTGACGGACAAGTTGGTCATTTGTGAAATCAGAGAATTAGGTTGGATGACTTCTAAGGACCCTCCCAACTCTAAATCTGAAATTCTATGTATTCGTCCCTTAAATTGCTTGGGATTTCTTGGTTCCTGGAGTGGGGTGACAAGAGGAAGCAGAAAAAAATGGCCTTATTGACTCAGCATTGGGGCTGATGTTTTCTCTGGGCAACTGACAAAGCCCTGGGTCAATGTATACTTTGATTGCTGTCTTTCCCAACCACAGAAAATGGAGAAAACCACAGGTGTGTGATGGAGAAAGCCAGAGAGTGGGTGGTTGGTTTCTTCCTGTCTTATCCACCCCCAGCTGAGTATCTGGATTCTAGTGGAAAGTTGTGGGATGGGTCATGGAGAGTATGGCTTCTGTGTGTGTTGGGCGTCACGTAAGACTTCTAAATCCAAAGCCCAAGGGCTATGGGTGTCAGTCACCCACAGGAGTGACAGGGAAATATTGTGAAGGTGGAAGTCATTGTTATTGAATTCTCTTGAAGATTATCCTAGCCAATAAAAGACCAACAGTAGTGACTTAAATGTTATCCTGCAAGGAGGGGCTGGGTTAAGTTATAATAACAGGACTTTCCTAGCAAGTCTGTTCAAAAATGCGGAAGTCTGAGTGTCCGAAGGGGTATGTTAAGGCAAGAGGAGGGTGGGTCAGGTGACTGAAGCATGGACACATAAGCCCTTGGGTACTCCTGCCATCTGTGGCACTATCGCTTTCGGGTTCCTCATCACCTTTAATAAACAGCTCAGCTTCCATCTGGCCCAGCCTGTTTAGCAAACACCTGGCTGTTAGGGCGGGCTCCAAGTCTGTGTCAGGCTTACATCAGGCCCAGGGCTGATACACAGCTGGAGATAAACAAAGGGAGCCAAAAAGGGAGGGGCCAGTTTGCCTAGTGATGTGGATGGTACTTACTCAGAGCTGGAAACTCTAGCTCTTTGGTAGACGTCCCTTAGCCAGCTCAGCAAGCTGTGTAATGGGCCAATTTGGGGAAGTTCCCAGCCCTCAGAGGAATAAAAGAGAGAAGAGTTTTTTTGGTTTCCAGAGTCCAGAAAAGAAACCAGTCAGAAAAATTGGGGAAAAAAAGAATCCCATATCTTCATTTCCATAAAGAATATCTCCTTTGCTCTTTCCTTCACCTTTCCTTTTGGACATTCAGGTCCCAATGTAAACATCCCTTTATATCAAGCATGTCAGAAACAGCTACCTATCAATCAGTCAGATGTTGATTGAGTGGGAACAATGTACTTCGTACTGTTCTGGGTGATATGAGGGAAATACAGATAAGGAGACATAATCCTTGACCTCAAAGGAGTCTAGTTGGGGGATAAGACATTAGCACATTTACAAAAGGAAATTTTTATAAAACTAATATTTGCACATGTGCATGTGAAGGGACATTTAAAGTCTTAAGTCCAACTTCTTCATTTCACAAATGAGGAAACTGAAACCCAGAGAGATAAAGTTACTTACCTAGGGTCATAGAGGTGATAAGTGACTGAATCTAATTTAGATCTGGTGACTCCAAATTTAGAGCTTTCCCCAATGAACCCATTTTCCCTCTCACACAGGCCTCAGTGATATTCAACTTGACCCTTAGTTTATAAGCCCTTATCAACAAAATCTTTTTTTTTTCCTTTCCCTGAAAGGGGCTGTTGTCCAAATTATCAGTGGGGATCTTGCCAATATTCACTGCTTTCCCAATTCAACAACCACTTATTAAATGCCTATTGTGAGCAGTTCACTCTTGTTGGCATTGATTTGGGGAGGTACAGGGAAAGAGGATGGAGGTTGGAAAAAGTAAATGATGTCCTTTGTTAGAAGCAAAGAAAGGAAAAGGAAGCAGTCCTTTTCTGAATAGAACACTTATTCCAAAAGTCTTAATCACCTGTTTCCAAGATGGTAAGCTGGCTCCCTGAGGCAGGGCACACCTCCCAGGAATGACAGTAAAGAGGTGCTTTAGCCTGGGAACAAAAATGCAGCTTGGCTTGACTCTAAAAATATTCCCACTTGGGCTCCCACAGATGATCAAAGGAAATGCTCTTTAATTGGCCAGTTATGGAAATAGTGAAAGGGACATGGAAACAAGGAAGGCCAGAAAGATTCTTCTTTCAGAGATTTTTTAATGTTATTATATCATTGTTCTTCCAGTTCTGCCCACTTGATTTTTCATCAGTTCATATAGGTCTTCCCACTTTTCTCTGGAACCATCCATTTTATCATTTCTTACTCCATTATATTTGTATACCATGATTTGGTTAGCCATTACATAATAGACAGTCACCCTCTTAGTTAACTGTTATGTACCTTTTTAAATATAAAACACAGAACAGAGGAATACAGAGATAAATAAGACAAAATCCTTTGATCTTAAAAAGATTATAATCTAGTTGGGGAGAGAGTAAATAAAACAAATATACAATATATAATTACATTATACAATAATAAAATGGGTTATGATTGAAGCTATCAAATATATAGTAAATATATGTATATTGTATATATTTTATATATATATAAACATATGTACGGGTATGTGTCAAAGTTGTTTTGGAAACTTAGAGAACAGAAAGATTACATGCATATGGAGGATATCCAGGAGGTGACATTTGAACTAGGTCTTGAATGATTTAGAATTTAGAGTGAACAGTTTGAGCAAAGGCAGGGGGGGAAAGGGAGAGTAAAAAAACATGTTAAAAGAATGGTGAGCAGTTCAGCTTAGATGGAATGTAGACCGTGTGGGAACTGGGAAAGAGAGGTCAGGAAGAGTTGGCTGAGAACAGAGAATTAAGGTCTTTGAATGCCAAGCTAAGGGCTTTCCTTGTTTGGTAAGTTATAGGAGACATTTAACATTTTTAATCAGGGACTGACCTGATCATACCTGGATATTAGTTAAGATTAATCTGGCAGCAGTGCATTCACTAGTTGAATACTAGTGGATAGTTTGGAAGATGCTACTAAGATTGGAATTGGAAAGAGCAGTTAAGATATTGCTGTAGTAGTTCATGAGGAATCATAGTAGCCATTGCTATTGTAATATAGAGTAATGAGGACTTGAAATAGGATTAGGAAACTGTAATGGACAGAAGATACCTGGGAATGATAAAAGCACTGTAACTAGGGTGATAATTATATAAATGGAGAGAAGGGAATGGATTGGGAAGGGGAGGGTGTTGTAGAAAATAGTATTGTAGAAATGACAAGATATATCTATGTGGATGGGATGAAAGATTTATGAATTCAGGAAGATTCCAAGGTTGAGTACATGGATGGCTAGAAGGATGGTGGTGCCCTTAGTAGGGAAGAAAAAGTCAGGAAGGGGAGGTTTGGGGAAAAATACGGTGAGCACCATTTTGAATGGATTGAGTTTAAATACCTATAAGACATCCAATTGAAAATATCCAGTAGGCAATTGGTGATCCAGGATTGTAGTCCAGGAGATACTATTTAGGGCTATCTAGATCTGGGAATCTTCAACATAGATGAACTATAGGGGTAAGAACTAGACCTATGATATCCATTAGTATAAAGAACGCTCAGATGAGGAAACTCCCAGTACCAATGCAAGTCAACACTTTCTCGGTACTGAGAATACTCTGAAGACGAGAATGACCAATATGAATCAGAGGCAAAATTTGGACCCAGATTCTTTTTATTCTAAAACCCCTGTAGCTATGAAAAGAAATTCAGACCAGCTTGGGAAGACTTTATGGTCTGATACCATAGTAATAGTAATGAGAACCAGGAAAACAATATACATAATGACTAATATAAGTGGAAAGAAAAACAAAAAAAAAGAAACTTCAGCTATGTAACTATAATGATGAAATCTGACCCTGAAGATAACATAAAATGCACTTCCTTCCCTTCTGTGTAGATGTGAGGGAGTATGGGAATGGAATAATATATAGACTGTCAGCTTTAGTTAATATGTCAGTTTGCTGAACTGATTTTTTTCATTATTAATAATGGATGACTCTGGGGAGATAGTAGGACAGGGATAGATTTGGAAATGAAGTTTTTTACAAACTATATCTATCTATTAAGACTAGTCACAAAGGAATGGAGTTAAGAATGTTGGCAGAAGGATGACTTTCTTCCTGAAAGAAAAGAGTAAAGGAATAGAGAGAGGTTAAGAACAAAGACTTTTAGGTGTGAATAATAGTGAGGGAAGATAAGGGAACTCAAGTTGCATATAGTTGATTTTAGTAAAGTAGATAAGTTATTCTGAGATTCTGGCTATGAGGGACAGAGGGCCTGGAGGTCAAGGTCTTTCCAAAGTTGTCACCTTCGTTCAGACCTTATTTGTCAGCTGTAAATTCATATATAAATGCAAAACAGTGGAGAGTGTTGGGATGCTTATGGTAAAGGGGGATACCAGAGTCCAGACACATACTAAATCGTGGACATTGTGTGTGTTTGCTTTCAGTATTTTAAAGCCTTCTCAGACAGCTCTTCTCTTGGAACAGAGTTTTCAGGTATGTATCTATGGCCTCTTCTTGAGTCTGGTCAGACACTTCCAATGTTCTCTTTCATTCCCCAGGGAGAGGGAGAGGGAGAGGGAGGGAAGGAGGAAAAGGGAGGGAGGGAGAGAGAGTGGGAGGGATGGGAAGGAAAGGAGAGGAGGGGAGGAGAGGGGAGGGACATAAGGAGGGAGGGGAGGGAAAGGGAGAGGAGGAGGGAGGGAGGGAAGAAGGGAGAGAGAAAGAGAGAGAGAGAGAGAGAGAGAGAGAGAGAGAGAGAGAGAGAGAGAGAGAGAGAGAGAGAGAGAGAGAGAAGAGGAGAAGAGAAAGAAAGAAGAGAAGAGAAGAGAGAGGGACGGAGAGAGAAAGAAAGAAAGAAAGAAAGAAGTCAAAGATCAAATTCTCATTAGCTTGGAGGTGTCTTTGCCAGGCAACATGGCACACATTGGTAATGAAGCAGTATCTAAAAAGACCATGGATTTTTTTTTATCTCATCCTCAGGTATAAGAAGGGGCCTTTTTAGCTAGGATAAGTTTGTGGTACTCAAATGGTAAGCAATCAAAGCATAATTTCCTTGGTTTTCAGGGGGAAGTCATTATGCTCCATTCTTCTTTCTATCTGAGGAATGGGTTGAAGCTCCTTGGTTGAAGCTTCAGGAGTCTCTTTATCGGGTCTAGGTTTCTATGGCCTCCATCGTAGGGGTTTGGACTATAGTGGCCTGAGTCAAAGGCTCTATGGCTCTATGACCTTTTATGAAGAAGTACCCTAACACTTCTGATTCTGGAAAGAACATGGGGGAGTACCCTCCACCCCCTAAGGGACAATGGGGAATGTCACTGCTAGCCCAGTCAGCCAAAAAAAAAAAAAATTCTAGGGATTTCTAAATCTACCAAGGATCCATTGCATAATGTAAATCCCCTTCAATCAATATGTGTCCATTAACTATCCACTAGGCATTAGTGTTTTAAATAAATCTAGATAAATTAGAATATTTAAAGATACAAAGACAGAAGTGAAAGAGTCCCTGTCCTCAGGAAAGTTAGATTCCATCGGGTGAGAAAGTATATACATAAATGTGTTGATACAAAATATGTAAGGTAAATTTGGAAAATATGTAAAGAAAAGCATTCAAAGCTAATAGGATCAGGAAAGATTTCAGGTTGAGAAGAAGTTATTAACTTTTTTGTGTTGTGGATCCCTTTGGTAGTCTGGTAAAGCCTATAGTACTCTTCCCAGAATGTTTTTAAATGTATGAAATAAAATGAGAAAGGAAACCAATTATGCTGCAATGTTAATTATCAAAAGATCTTAAAAACCTAGTTCGAATGCCACTGATGTAAAAAAGGTGTCATTCAACAAAAGTTAAGAAGGAAAAAAGAGATTCTAAGGAATAAGGAATAAAGAGCACAATCATGGCAAAGATGTAGAGGTGGGACATGAAGTGCTGTTTGTGAAGAACTGGAAGAAGATCAGTTTGGCTAGATCAGAGCATGCAGCCAGAGGAGTCAGTGTCATAAGTTAGAAAGATAAATTGAGGATAGATTAAGAAGAGTTTCCCTAATCTTTGCCACTGAAGAAAGGTCTTCTGGAATTAATTTTTCCAACTGTTCAATTCTTTCTTTAGTATCTGGGAAAAGTGTTGAAGAGCTTCAAGCATCCCTCATTGATGCCCTGGAGACACATCGTGGTGGACGGTGGCCCCCATCTTGTCCCCCATTGTCACCAATCAGGTATTTGGGATCTGAGGACTGACGCTGTCCTATTCACAAAGACAAAAGGTGTAAGGGGAGAGGGGAGAGCTCAGGGCAGAAGAAGATGGGGCTGATCTGTTACTCCTGTTGTCTCCTCCAGGCTGGACCTCCTCCCACAGGGCAGACACAAATGTATCCACCTCTAAGTGAGCTCTTTCTCTCTCTTGTTTCTCTTGTCCCATAATTAGAGACATTCACCAGAGCCCTGATTTCAGCTGTCACTGGTATCTTAGCAGCTGCTACAGAGGAATTTCCCAGGGATTTTTTTTAACTTGCCCCACTCCCCACACATAGAATCAGTGTCCTCTGTTAGTCACAATTGGCCAAATGCTGCTCCAGATGAGAAGTTTTGGGAGGTGGGGAGGGTGGGTCACCCCACAGACAGATGTACCTATGGTAGGGTGGAATGGAGGGAGAGGGCGGTTGGAATGTCTACAGATTTCAGTAGCTATTCACTCTTTTCTTGGTATATCTTTGCTAGGTCTTGTTGTCTATTCAACAAGTTTTCACATGATTCATTTGTTCAAATATCCATTCAAAAAATATCTGTAAAATAAAAGATGACTTCTAAAGTGCCTTCTAGTATTAATTCCTGTGATCCTATTTTTAAAAGGTTTACTGTGCACTGAGCCCTGTGCCAGGGGCTGGCATAAATAATCTTAGATCCAGAACATTTATTTGTGCAGACATGGGAAAAAGAAATTGGCACCCTTTAAGAACCAAGAAAAAAGATAATATTACTGCCCCATTTCTTGAAAGAAAGCCATTTGCTTCCAGCACTTAGTAGGTGCAATTAATGCTTGTTGGCTGAATGTTGATCGTTTTGGAAGGGGTGGACCTCAAGGTTTAAAACCTGATATCAGTTCTCCTTTATAATTACTGATGAGTCCTCTTTGATAATCAAAGCGGTTTCATCCATGGACTGTCTTATAGGAATATGGGTGGTATATGTGTCTTGCTCAGGCTTTCCCAAAGGGATGGTAGGATCAGGACTTGGTCTAGGGGTAATTGAGACAAGTTACTATGCTATCTCTGTGGGCTGGTGGAAAGTAGAGCCAGGTCTACTGGCTCTAGAGGGAGTGATACAACATAAATGATCTTGGGTCCAGGAAATTTATTTGGTCAGGCAACGGAAGAAGGAATTAACAATGCTATTAAGGATTGATGGAGATTCAGCAGACCCATTCTGAGCTGGCAGTAGGGAGCTGCCTATTTCTTCAACTGCATATTTATTTATGACTTGAAAGCACTTTACACTCATTAATTACTAGTTTCTTAGAGCTTTCCTCTGGGAGAACTCTGGATTGTTTTCCCAAGCTTTACAAGCAAGAGAACCCAGAGATCCAGTGATGTATTTGTCAAAGATATGGGTGTGAGAGTCCAAGATCAGAATCCAATATGTCCTGATGAATCTTATAACTGGGCTGGTGTCTTATATCAGGAAACTACCTGTGTTCTCCTAGAGCTAATTCAAATTAGCCCAACAAGGACTAGTCAGATACCTACCATATGCCAGACACCAGAGGTACAAAGATAAAAACAGAACATCTCTTAACTGTCAGGAAGCTTATATTTCACTGGAATGAATATAAAATATATAGAAAATCAGTACAAAGTAGGATGGGAACAGGAGGGAAAATCTAATTTTTGAGGGGATCAGGAAAGGCCTCTTGTAGCTGGAGCCCTAGAGATGAGACGAAAGGGAAATCAGAGGTAAAGATCCAGATTTTTTATTTCCACAAATCGAGAAAGTTTATTTTTTTCTCTACATTGTGTATACATACATATATTCCTCCACCCCCAGCCCAACACACATACTCATACATTTTTACTCCAGAGGGCACTTGAAAGTCTCTCTCCTGGGACCTTGGAGAAAGTCTGATGACAAAAAGTTATGTCTGTAGACCTATCTATTTAGTCATCCCTTTAAAAAGTACTTTGTGCCTATCAGATATCAATATGGAAAAGGTTAACTATCTACTAGAGGAGATCTTGGAGTATAAATGAATAAGGAAGAGTAGAGTCCAGTAGGACTTAGTGTTCTGCTCATTTGTATGGAGTTGAAATGAAATTACTTTGGACGTGGCGTCTTCCTAAATAGAATATAACAGGGTAGAGGCTGCTTCAACTTTAACTGTATCAACAATACTTTGGATGTTTGCTTCCAGTCATTTCAGTTGTGGTCAGTTCCTTATGATCCCATTTGACTTGACTGTGATATTGGAGTGATTTGCCATTTCCTTCTTTAGATCATTTTATAGATGAGGAAAATGAGGCAAAGTTAAGTGACTTATCCAGGATCACATATGTATCTGAGGCCAGATTTGGAATCATGAAGATTAGTCTTCTTGACTTCAGGCCTGGTACTCTATCCATTGTGCCATCTTGCTGCTTCAATTTATTATATGTTAGCTGGTTATATTATTTAAACTAACTTGCATTGAACATCTCAGGTACCAGCTTCGAGAGATGACCCCATTTTCTTTCCCCTTATTGAGAGGAATGACTCTAACCCCTTCTGCCATTTTCCTTTATCTCTTTCACAGTCTATGGGTTCACCAGGATTGCTCAAGGCTCATGTGGTCAGCATCTTAAATATGCTGGTATTATTCAGATTGTTTATTTAGCTTTATGAAACTGGTTATTTTCTAAGTCAATATATATTTTGCTTAAAAGTTTTTTAAATTAATATTTCCATTTTTTTCTATGACCAACTCTTTTCTTCCCCCGGTGATTTTGGTTTTGTTTGGTTTGTTTCTCCCAGTTTTTGCTCTGATTTTTCATTTTTGACTTCTATTCTGTGTCCTCATCTAGAAATGAAGTTGAATTACATGAAGCCCTTCTGGGTCTGACATGCTATGATTCCTCTTTTTAATGATCATAAGAGAATCAGATTTCAAGTTCCTTTTGGTACTTTTTAAAATTTTTTATAATTATAACATTTTTGACAGTACATATGCATAGGTAATTTTTTACAACATTATCCCTTGCACTCCCTTCTGTTCCGAATTTTTCCCCTCCTTCCCTTCACTTCCTCCCCTAGATGGCAGGCATTCCCATACATATTAAATATCTTATAGTATATCCTAGGTACAATATATATGTGCAGAACCGAATTTTGTTGTTGTTGTTGTTGCAAAGGAAGAATTGTATTCAGATCCTTTGGTACTTTTTGCATCAGGTCCTTGCCCATGCCAAATTGATAAACATTTATTAAATGTTTGTGCTGTGCTAAGCATTAAGGATACAAAAAGAGACAAAAATTAGTTCCTTCTCTCCAGGAGCTTGCGGTCTAATGCATATGGTTCTTTTTCTACTTTATTGCTGTTATTTCTTCCTTTAGGCATCCACATTTTTCTCCCAAATAACGTGGATTTGTCATATTGCTGTGTGCACAGCATTCCCCATTCAATGGGATCTAGATAGCAGATACCCTTCCTTTTTGTTTTTTCCTGAATCCTAGATTTTGAGTGAATGAATTGTCTCTTCTTTCATTTGCTTTTATTTCTCTCATATCTACTTTCTTCTCATTTGAATCTTTTTCTTGATTTATAAGCATTTGCTTTCTCTCTCCCATATTTCCCACCCCTGAAAAGAAAAAGAAAATGAATAAATATTCATAAGCAGGCAAAATAAATTCCTGCATTAGCCAGTGCCTAAAAATGCACATCTCCTTCTGCATCCCATGTCCACCACTTCTCTGTCAGGAGGAAGATAGCATTGTCAATCCTCTAGAGGCTCCAAGAAAGCTAAATCCTCGACTCTCAAAAAGAAGGAAGAGGGGATCTAATGAAGGAACAATATATATACCTAGAACTAGAACAAGGGCTCAGCACTCTCCCTCTGAGAGGCAAAATGCCCATTTTTCCTCTTCCCCTCCTGAGAACTATAGGTGACTGGTTGCCCAATGGTTAGAGCACTGAGCCTGGAGTTAGGAACACCTGAGTTCATTACGGTCTCAGACGCTAGCTGTGTGTTCCTCAGTTTCCTCAGTTATAAAATAGCATGAACCTCTCAGGATTTTGTGATAATCAGATGAGATAATATTAGCAAGAGGTGCTCAGTACAGTAGGCACATCACCCTTTTCTTCCCCATGCTTTGAAAGCCTGGGATGAGCTGGCAAGGCATGCCTCTGGCAGAATGATTCGGGAGCTTTTATTGCCATTCTCTGAGTCTTGTGTCATTCCCATTGTCTCACACGCACATGGGGAGTCAGATGTTCTTGGGACTGGAGCAATGGCAGCCTTTCCAATGGGCACAGCCAATGTTATTATCTCTTACAGGCTGGACGAGATTAATAGTTTCTTCTTGAGAAACAGTGATGATTACCTGGCCGTGATCTTTGAGAAGAAGGACTCCTATTTGGGTAGAGAGGTAAGATCGCCTGAGCTCCCTGGGGAGCAAGGTGAAAGTTTAGATGTGGCAGTTGTTGCCATTTGGGGTGGGATGGGAGTGGGGTTTGACCTGCCAACTGCTTTCACTTGGGAGACATCTGCTGGGGAAAACAGGTACTACAGCAGCTTTGTGGCAGAATCATAGAAAAGGAATGAATTTTAAAAAGCAGCTGCCCCAGTGCTCTCTTTTTATAGATAAGGAAACTGAGGCTCAGACGTCTCAGATGACTACGGTCACAGAAAAGTCAAGTGGCCCAACTGGGATTAGAATCAAAGGCTTCAGATTTTTTTTTTTTATTGTTATCTTGTTTTGGGTTTTAGGGGGTTTTTTTGGACCAGACCTGTGATTTCGTTATTATTGGGTAACTCTTGGTGGGGGGGAGTTGGGGACAGCAACAAAATTACCCATGCAGGCTGACTGACTCTGGCTCTGAAGCTTAGAGCCTTAGAGAGCATGGATGTGGGAGAGAGAAAAGGGAGGGGATGAGTGCCAGCAGGGAGAACTGAACCTTCCTTCAGAACCTGGATTTCTGATGTACTAGCGGTGTCAGACCCAAGTACAAATGGACCCCTGTGGGCTCAGAAAACCTCAAGTAAAAATGATTAATGTGGTATTTTTATTTTTATTTATTTTGTTGAACATTTCACAATTACATTTTAATCAGGTTCGGCAGTGTCCATGTTGGGGGGGGGGGGGAAGAGTGTGTCAATATACTTTAGCTGCCTCTTTCCCAAGGTTTTTTTTTTCATCACATTGCCCTCCTCTCTGTCTCCCTTTGTCTCTCTCTCTTTCTCCCTTCCTCCTTTTTTCCCTCTGTCTGTCTCCCTTTCATCCTTCTCTTTGTCTTTATCTCTCTGTCTGTGTGTGTCTCTCCCTTCCCCTCTTTCTGTGTCCCTGTTTTTGTCTTTGATTCTCTCTCTCTCTCTTCTCTGTGTATGTATATCTCTGTCTTCCATTCTTCTCTCTCTCCTCCATCCTTCTGTCTTTCTCTCTTTGTCTATGTGTCTCTCTTCTCTCCCCATCCATCCTTCTTTCTCTACCTCTCTGTCTCTGTCTCTCTCTATTTCTGTCTCCCTCTGTGTCTCTTTGTCTTTTTCTCTTTCCTCCATTCTTTTCTTTGTCTCTCTCTCTGTCTCTCTCTCTCTCTGTCTCTCTCTCTCTCTGTCCTTTTCTAACCCCCCCTTACTGACTCTCCCCATATCCCTTGTTATTCATGAATTAATTTAACTCATAAGTGGATTAATCTGGTGCCTGGGTGAGATTTCTAGGTCTGCCCCAAGAAAATCCCAGAGAAAAGGAGAAAGGGGAAAAGGAGACTGCACTGTGGCACAAAGGAATGAGGGATGGATTTAGAATTTGAAGAACTGCATTCCATTCCTTGCCTGCCACTAAATCTTTAATAAAAAAAAATTTCTTAGTAAAGATTACTAAATTAAATTACTAAAGTAATCTTTAAGTGATCTTTACTTCGATGGACCTCAGTTTCTTCATTTGTAAAATGAGGAAGATGATTTTCAAGGAACTTTCCACATCTAAAGCTAAGACCCTGTGATTGTTGGTATTAAGGAAAATTCTGTGCAGTCGCTGTGCTGGATGGGCTGAACTGAGGAAGATCACCCTGATGACCTGGAAGCAGGAGAGGTGGGGAAAGGGAAATACAGGCACCTACTCTCACTCCTGGGTGAAAGGCCAATGCCTTTCTCCATTACCATCTTCTAGCCCCTTGAAATGACAGTAGGCAAGACAGGGACCACAAGAAATGATTGTAGGGTGGGCTAATAAGTGCTGCCTTTAGAGCATTTCCCCCCTAAATTTCAAGCGAGGAGGTTGGGTAATTGGTCTGTGGATTTCCTGGTTGGTATTACTCAAGGCAGTGATCATGAAAAGAAAGGTTTGAGAAGCTTAACCCTAGGTTACATGCAGCCAGCACTCTCTAGCTCTCCACTAGCCTGAGAGTCTAGTTTGGAGTCAAAGGATCAGAATTCAAATTATGATGCTTGTGTGCCCAAACTCATTCTGGGGCTCAGTTTCTTCTTTTGTAATTTTTTTCTTTTGTAAAATGGTTTCCGAAGTTCCATCCATTCTAAAACTGTGGTTCTGCCATTCCAAGAGCACTGAAGACAGAGATTGACCATCCCTGGGGTCGATCTGTGCAATGCCTGTTCCTTCAACAAATTCATTGATTTTTACAGGTGGAGCTGGACCTATCTCAGTATCATGGCATCAAAGTGCGTAGGGCCTTGGATGTGCAGGAGGACCTAGTGAAGAAATTTGCTGTTACCAACTTCCCTTCATGCTACCTACTGAGCAGAAATGGTTCTAGTTTCAGGGTTCCTGTGTAAGTACTTCCTCTATTCACCCCTCTTCCTCCCACCAGCCCGATCCCTGCCCCCATTTCCTGCACAGAATTCCAGCCCATTACAACTTTGAAACTTGGCTCTATCCACGGTGTTGGTGGGCAGACACACTGGCAAGCTTGCTTACTTGGCAGGGAACCAAATGTGTCTGACCCTCCCTCCCTTTGGTTTCCTAATTGCAGAAAAGTTCATTAGAAATCTGACAATAGCCAGTTCCGAAAAGCTGGCAGAGAACAATGAGCCCAGCGCTGGGCCCCTCTGGCAGTCCCCTTTGATGAATAACGTGTTAAATAGGGGCCAGATGGTGCCTTCCTTCCCTCAATGGATGATGGATGTCAGGCTAGCACCCGAAGGAAGAGCATGGAGGGCAGGTAGACAGAAGCTGGGACCTCAGGTTGTCTGGAAGTGATCTGGGGTTGGGGGCAGTGAATGGTGCCGTCCTTTTCCTCTGCAGGGGGCAAGGAGTGAGCTAGCTCTTCCTGGAGACCCTGTTACACCTGACTGAGTCTGCTCTGCCATCTCCTGGGCAGACCTAACTGGTCGGGTTTGCATTGAGACAGGATGGCATGAGTGAGTGGCAGAGAGGGGCTGGAAGGGGGTTTGGCCTTCTGGGCTAGCTCAGATGATGCCAGCTCTGGCAGAGAGCAGTGTTATTGTTTCCTTGCTATAGAGTTGGTGGAGGGGAAAATTGCTTGTGACGATGCCATCTCCCAGCCATCTGCTCATCGATAAACATCGGGTCGTGAAATCAGGGCGGAAAGTGATGCTTTCTCGATGCCAGCTCCCCTGCCACGGTTCCTCACTCCCAGTCTCTCTCTTGGGCGGGAGATCTGTCCTTTTGCTCCCCCTGCTTTCCTCTCCCTCCCAAGCCAAAGGATTCATAGCCTCAGTGTCCCTGGAGCCCTGTCTGAGCCTTAGCACTGTCTGCTGGGACCAACGGCCACACAAGTAACCTGACACTGTAGTGCCAAGGGAGGAGATATCAGGGATAAGGTGAGTTGTGTCTCCAGGCACAAGAGGGGAGAACTAGCCTTCCAGCCTACCTTCACGGCCAAACCTTTAAGCCCCTCAGAAAAATGGTCTCTCAGACGGCTGCAGCCGAGGGAGGTACATACTTTTGGGTGGGGAGGGGTGATGTGTGAATGTGTCCGGGATCCCCACCCTGTGCACACACAGATTGAAATACAATGCAGTCCCAGAGAATAGAGCAGAAGGCAGGCAGGACAGCCCGCAATTAGGAGGGTAAACTGTTGCATGTAGTGTTCAGTGTGGTTATTGTATCGGGTGTTTTTGTTTAGCTGTTAAAAGGAAGGTTTCACTTTCAAGAGACACGGAGATGGGGATAATTCCAGAAATGACTATGATGTAAAACAAAAGTAGCCATAAAAACTTTTTCAAGTTAAAAACACCCAGTTCAGTAATAATAACAATATCATATTATTAGAAATATAAATATATATATATATAATATAACATAATATAATATAAATAATAAATAACAATTTCAAGTTTAAAATATCCAGTTCAATAATAATAATATCACATTATTATATATTATTATAAATAATAAATAACAATTTAAAGTTTAAAACACCCAGTTCAATAATAATAATAATAATTTTATTATGTATTATTATAAATAATAATAAATAACAATATGCATTTGCACATAGTATTCATTAATAATAATTAATACAATTAATTAATAATAACAGTGCTTCAAGGTTGGCGAAATATTTACAAATGTTATCTCATTTGATTCTCACAACAACTTGGGAAGTAGATTCTATAAATCCCCATCTCACAGATGAAAGAGCATTGGTGCTAAAGTGAGACTTCTCGTATTCAAATCCTCTCTCTGATGCTTATTACTTCTATGATCCTGGACAAGTCTCTTAAGTTTCCCTCATGAAGGAGTTGGACTAGATGGTCTCTAAGATTCTTTCTAGCTCTAGATCCCATATGTTCTATAAGATGCCTGGATGACTGTCACCTTTCTGGTAGTTCAGTCAATTTATGGAATATATAACTTCCATTGTGAACCTTCTTGCCCAATGGGAAGGGTGAAACAAGGCCCAATAACGGGTCTTGACATGACAGGACATGGAAGGAGAGGCTGGCTTTCTTGAGATTCCTACTCATCCCCATTCCCTTTTTTTTCCTTCCACCAAGACTCAATAACCTTAGATCCCCTTAGGGGCTGGATCTGTTTTCCTATAGAGGTCTTCTCATATCTGAAGAGGGTCCTGCAAGACTAGATTCTCTAGAATAGCACCTTCTAACCAGATCAACATCATGTCTTTTGCAAGATTGAAAACAGTTTGTAGCTCCTCTGGGCATCTAGCTGCTTTTGAAATGGAATATAGAAGATTCCAATCAGGCAGTTTTTCCATAAAGGAATATGGATAGAAGATAAAAATATTCTTTTCTCGAACTATTCCAGAGGTCAGGCAGATAGATACTTGAAAAATCTTACTAATGTTTCTTAAAGAAAAATCTTCACCCTTTAGATTCTCCTTTAACCCATTCTTGGTAATGCACCATGAGTCAGAGACTTCCTCTTGTTTTTTTCTGGCTGAGTGCAGGTATTTCTGTAAGGAGATTCGGATTTTAGTAGATTGGTTTTGACTATCTCCTCCCAGCCCCAGTGACTGCCTCTTCACTCATATTTTTCTGTCTCTCTCCCGTAACAGGCTTATGGAATCCAGATCTCTTTATAGCACTTACCTACAGAAGTTACCTGGAGTGGGCAAAAAGAGTTTAACCCCAACAGTGCGTCCAAACACACCAGAACGGATAGCACCTCCTGTTATTAAACCCGTAGATCGGTAAGCACCCTGCTGAACCTTCTGTTCTGTAATGATTGTTGACTCAATTTTTTACTCTTCCACTTGGCCAGAAATCCTTCTTGACTACTTTGGTTGTGTGGGGAGTGTTAGTAAGAAGTGTAAGAAGAACCCTTGAGATGGAAGTGTTGCTAGGGACCATCTCATCCAGACTCCCACCTAATATAGGATGTTATTGAAGGGATTTCTGACGTCATGGTTCTCTTTGATAATGAAGGACAAACAATAACAACCAAGGAAAAACAATTATCCCTCCTAGCTCTGACAGAGCCATCCAGCTTCAGAACTGGAGTGCCTTGGAGTGTCAGCATGGTCCCTACATATAAGGATCATATGTAAAAGCATAAAACCTACCAGGATTTTGGCTGCCAAAACAATATTCCCAAAACATGTCTTATGGACACTCCTCTCCTCAGAAGTCTTGCCTTTAACATATAAGACCTAAAATTTTCACCCTGGTGTTTAATGCCCTCCACAGTTTGGCTCCCACTAATCTTTTCCTTTATGTTTTCTCTTAATACACTCTCTGTTCCACTCAAACTGGCCTGATTGGCCTTTCCCCTTTTATGGCATTTCATCTCATCTACTTGTACATATTGGGAATGTATTCTCTTCTCACCTCTGTCTCATTGAATCTCTAGCTTCCTTCAAGAATAGCTGAATTCTTATGAGCCAGCTAAGTGGTGCCATAGGTCCATAGAGCCCTAGATCTGAAGTCAGGAAGACCTGAATCCAAATCATATACTTAGCTGTGTGATCCTGGACAATTCACTTGATCCTGTTTGCCTCAGTCTCTCCATCTGTAAAATGGCCTGGAGAAAAAAAATGGCAACCCATCTTTGCCAAGAGAACCCCAAAACGATCATGGAGAGTCAGGCACAACTTAAAATAATTAAACAATAAATCTGTATTTTTATTTTATTTTCCCATTAGAATGTTAGCTCTTCAAGGGCAGAGATTGGGTTGTAGATTGTTATTGTTGTTGCTTTTAAAAATTTTAGATTTTTAAAAATCCCCAGCAAGCACCTTGCCTATAGTAAACATTTAATATGTTTATTTACTTTCCCTTTATTACTTTATTTTCTTGAATTCATTTGTTGAATAATACTTTAATTTGTTGGATTTACTGATGGGGACCAGGATTCGTTTTCAAAATAGCCTGGGCATCTTCTATGGAGGCTAGATAGCTTTTGCTTTTATTCTTGTTGTAAACTACCTAATAGTCTTAGTTGTGTAGGTAAGTTCTGGAAAATGAAACTATCTGGATAGCACATCTAGTATCCCTGCTGTAAGCCTCAAATTATGTGGGAATTTTCCAAATTTTGTGATTGCAGGAAGATTCTGTTGACTTCCTATGGACATATTGAAGAAAAGGAGGGAGATCTTTAGAAGCAAAAATACAACATGCTCATTTATTTTAAATTTAAATTAAATTTAAGAGTTAAATTTTAGAAAAATAATATCTTTTGTTTATATATTACCTTTGTTTCCAAGTATATTCCTTTCCAAAAATATTCTCTAACTGGGGAACCATCCCTTGTAACAAAAAATTAAAAAGAAAAGTGGGAAGGGCAAGGGAACTTCTTCATTTTGCATCAGTTCATATAAGTTTTTCCATGCTTCTCTGTAGTCATGTCCACATGGCAAAATAATATTTACTCATTCACGTCTCATGGTTTGTTTAACCATTCCCCCAATCAATGGGCAGCTGTTTTATTTCCAGTTCCTTGCTATTATTTTTAAATGGTGTTAAAAATATTTTGGTATATATGGGACCTTTAAAAAATCACTGATTATCTATTGATTTTGAAATCAATAGTGGATCAAGGGGATCCACTTTGAGAGTGAAAAGTCTATGGAATATTATTGTTCTATAAGAAATGATAAGCAGGATGACTTCAGAGAGGCCTGGAGAGACTTACATGAACTGGTGCTAAGTGAAGTGAGCAAAATCAGGAGATAATTGTACATAGAAACAGCAAAATTGTGCTATGATCAATTCTGATGGAGGTGGCTCTCTTCAACAATGAAGTGATTCAAGCCAGTTCCAGTAGTCTTGTGATGAAGAGAGTCATCTGCATCCAGAGAGAAGACTGTGGGAACTGAGTGTGGATCACAACAACAAAAACATTTTCACTCGTTTTGTTGTGGTTTGCTTACATTTTGTTTTCTCTCTCATTTTTCCCTTTTTGATCTGATTTTTCTTGCACAGCATGATAATGGTGGAAATATGTATAGAAGAATTGCACATGTTTAACATATATTGGATTACTTGCTGTCTAGGGGAGAGGATGGGGGAATGGAGGGAAAAATTTGGAACACAAGGTTTTGCAAGGATGGATGTTGAAAATTATCCATGCATATGTTTTGAAAATAAAAAGCTTTAGTTTAAAAAAAAAATGAAAAATCAAGGAGCATCCTTAACAGAGACTGAAAGGTGGGCAGTGTGGTGTTTATTGCCTAAAGCAAGACATAGAAAGTGATCGTTATATAAATATAAGTAAAGCTAAGCAAATAAGTGCCTTTGGGAAGAAATTGCTCTGAAGAGAAAAAATAATAATATCTAGTAATTGTGTCAGGCTTTATTGTTTTCAGAATGCTTTTGGATCCATTGTTTTGTTATTTGTCCAACAAACCTGTGAGGTAGAATAGATATTATTTATTTCCATTTTATAGGATGATATATTTAGAGCTGGAAAAGACCATTTAATGCCCTCATTTCAGAGCTGAGGTGCTAAATGACATTTCTAAAGTCAGGATTCAAACACAGAATCACTCCTTATTCATAGTTTTTTTTTTTTTTAACATTTTACCCCATTTTCTTACATTGAGAAAATAGAGAACCAGAGAAGTTAATTTAACCTTAAGTCAAAGTTAATTCCCTAAGACTTCCTTGCCTGAAGTCATATCTAGAGGGCCACAGACAGTGGGGGAACTCTGGGTGAGGTATAAGACCCTTCAGCCCAGAGGGAATCTGCTGACAATGTCTGCTTTGGCTCCCCATCTCCCCAGGGGCTCTCGGACATCCTGAGAAGTCAGGGGCCTGTGACAACTTGATTGTGATTGAAGCAGAGTGATAGCAAGGGGCAAACTATGTACAATAGCAAGTTGTTCTTGAGGTCCCATGTGGGCAGTGTATACTTGATGCATGCATGGTGTTGTTTTGGTTACATAAGGGTATATAAAGGGGGAAGACCTTAGAATAAACGGACTCCATATTTTAGCCATCCTCAGGAATCTTGCCTCCTCATTCCTCCACTAAGAGAATATGTTTTAACCACCCCAACTTGGGGGCTCTAGAAAGCAGGACCCAACAGTCATGTAGTTTGATAATTAAAGACTGAAAATTAGAACTCACTTCCCAAGGAGTATGATCACTGTTAATGACAGTTCAGAAGTGTCTGGATAGAAAAGTTCAACTTTGAGGAAGCTTTGCTAACACTGGAGTGACTTGAAACTCCCTTTAATTCATCCTGGACTGATCCAGGTCTTCTGTGGTGGCTGTTTAAAATATAGTAGCCCCCCCCACTTAGGCCGTAGCTTTGTTATTTAAGTCTTGTAACTGAATTTTGAGGACATAAAATTATAATTTATTATCAGAAAATATTTGATTTGTATACCTATTTTATATACCTATATACCTGAGGTCAAGGAAAAATTTCTCTGGTGAGTGGAAAAAGTTTAAGAAACCCTCACTTAGACAACACTTAGGTACTCAATAAGTATTTGAATGAATTCCTAGATGGCTGTAACTTGAAGGACATCCAGTCACCGGCCGCACAGAGAATCTTTCCCCTTAAAGATCTCTTTCCCAGACTCTAAAAGGCAGAGCTGGTATAGGAGTGGAGAAAGGTTCAAGGAAGTCTTTAATTCTCTCCCAGAGGGGCATGACTACCTAGCAAGATTAGTCCATCAGCTAGGAAAGGGTCAGAGACAAAAATGGAACCAGCTCCATGTTAGGCTGGACTTCCTCAGTTCTTGGCAGTTGTGAATGAACCTCCTAGGAAAGACCAGCCCCAAAGTCCTGAAAAAGAGGTTCAGGTCCCAGAACATGGTTGATAAGGTGACCCAGCAGATAGAACAAGAGCTAAGAAGACCTGAATTCAAATCAGGCCTTACTGGCTGTGTGACACTTGACAATCTCAGTTTCCTCATCTATAAAATGGGGATAATCATGGTATTGCCCTGCCATGGTTGTATTTATAAAGCATTTGATAAATACCAAAGTAGTGAGCTTCTATACCAGCTTCCTTAATAACACCTCTAGGTGTGGGAAAGGAGAATCCCTAAGAAAGAGAATGTCCCTCTTTACACTTAGCTCAAGGAGAGTTCGCCCAGTAAAAAAACGACTTTGATTAGACAGCTTTAATGGCTTAGTTGAATTCGATGGTCTCAATTTATTTATTTGTTTATCTGTTTGTTTATTTATTTGTCTACCTGTTCGTTTTTATATTTATTTTTAATAATAGCTTTTTTAATTTTCAAAATATATGCAAAGATAGTTTTCAACATGTACCCTTGCAAAACCCTGTGTTCCAAGTTTTTCTCCCTTCCTTTCCCACCTCCTCCCCTAGACGGCAAGTAATCCAATATGTATTAAATATGTGCAGTTCTTCTATACATATTTCCACATTTATCATGCAGCATAAGAAAAATCAGATCTAAAAGGGAAAAAATGAAAAAGAAAGAAAAAACAATCAAACAACAACAAAAAAGGTGCAAATACTATGTTGTGATCCACATTCAGTCCCCATAGTTCTCTCTCTGGATGTAGATGGCTTTCTCTAGCACAAGCCTATTAGAATTGTTCTGAATCATCTCACTGTTGAAAAGACTCAAGTCTATCAAAGATGATCATCACATAATCTTGTTATTATGTACAATGATCTCCTAGTTCTTCTCATTCCACTAAGCATCAGTGCATGTAAGTCTCTCCAGTCCTTTCTGAATTCATCCTGCTGGTTGCTTTTTTATAGAACAATAATATTCCATAACATTCATATACCATAACTTATTCAGCCATTTCCCAACTGATGGGCATCCACTCAGCTTCCAGTTTCTTGCCCCTACAAAAAGGGCCGCCACAGACATTTTTGCACATGGGGGTTCTTTTCTCTTTTTTATGATTTCCTTGGGATATAAGCCCAGTAGTAGCACTGCTGGATCAAAGGGTCTGCACAGTTTGATATAATTTGGACATAATTCCAGATTGCTCTCCAGAATACTTAGATCAGTTCACAACTCCACCAACAATGCATCAGTGTTCTTCTTTTCCCATATCCCCTCCAACATTTATCATTATCTTTTCCTATCTTCTTAACCAATCTGAGAGGTATGTAGTGGTACCTCGGAGTTGGAAGATCTCAATTTAAAACCTGCCTTAGACTCTTACTTAGCTGTGTGACCCTGGCTGGTCAAGTTTAACCTCTCTTAGTATGTTTCCTCATCTGTAAAAGGCATGGGAGGGAGAGAGAGCATACCTACTTTATAGTTGATTTGTAAACATCAAATGATATCTTTGTATCAAATGTTTAAAAGTATTGTTTTGGGGGTTTTTTGTTGTTGTTTTTGCTGGGGCAATTGGGGTTAAGGGACTTGCCTAGGGTTACACAGCTAGGAAGTATCAAGTATCTTAGGATAGATTTGAACTCAAGACCTCCTGACTCCATTGCCCTATCCATTGTGCTATCTAGCTACCCCAGAACTACCCTTGTTCCAAAGCATTGTAAAGAGCTTTTTCATTTTGTTAGTGAGGAGTTCCACTGAGAGATAGAATGTTGGCTGAGAGTCACACAGTGTCTGAGGTTATGGTGGAAATTCTTTCTCTGACTGGATTGTTTAAATTGGTCCCAGGTGGGTGATCAGAAAATAATAACTTTCCTTTCTGATCCCGAGTTGCCCCTCCCCATTGTCAATACCACCTTTCTCTCCTTCCCATCCTTGTCCCCAGATCCAAGATATATATGCTCGATTTGGAATCTACTCTCCATTACATCCTTCGGATAGAGGTGGGCAAGTTCAAAGTCCTAGAGGGAGAGCGTCTGACAGCTCTGAAAAACTTTGTGTCTGTCCTGGCCAAGGTAAGTTGGGCCTGTGGCCTCCATCATCCTCATTAACATTCTCGTTAGCTGATTAATTAGGGCCTGTTTCTTCTAATCATTGCCAGTTCATATAGTCATCTTGAAGCCCTTATTTGCCCAGGTGGATCCAAGGACCCCACCCTAAGGAGTAGAGGGAGCAAGACATTTTCCTGGTGACCTGCAGTCCCTAGAAATTGTGTTTAGGAAGCTGGCATCCTGTGAACTTGGACATGGTGGGTGGAAGCTGTCTAGCTGTCCAGCCACTTACCTTAGAGCAGTGGTCCTCAAACTTTTTACATAGGGGGCCAGTTCACTGTCCCTCAGACTGTGGGAGGGCCGGATTATAGTAAAAACAAAACCTCACACTCTGTCTCTGCCCCTCAGCCCATTTGCCATAATCTGGTGGGGGGCATAAATGTCCTCAGCAGGCCATAATTTCAGATCCCCTGCCTTAGAGCCTCAACCTGAAAACTACCATGCTGCCCAGCCCCAGGGCACTGTCTGCTCCCAGACTGGGGCATATGAGTGACAGAGTGCCTTGTCGGAGAGCCCTTCTTTCCTCCCAGATCCTGGCCAGAATAGAATTGAAAATTTGAAAGTTGGAGAACTTCAGGCAATATTATAGACGGCAAATTTGACTCTCAGAAAGGGTTCAGTGACTTCTGTTGGAATTTAAACCCTTAGACTCTCATTTAAAACCCTGTATTTTTTCCCCTTAAACCAAATCATCACTGCAAACCTCTTCTGTGTAAATCATTCAGTTCTGACCTTGGCCCCGTTGCAAGATCTATATCTCTGTTTCTGTCTCTCTGTCTTTCTCTCTGTATGTCTCTATCTCTTTCTGTCCCTCTGTCTCTGTCTCTGTCTGTCTGTTTCAGCTTTTCTATCTGGTCTTTCTCTGTCTCCTTCTCTCTCTCTCTCTCTCTCTCTCTCTCTCTCTCTCTCTCTCTCTCTCTCTCTCTCTCTGTCTGTCTGTCTCTCTCTGTCTCTCTGTCTCTCTCTCTCTCTCTCTCTGTCTCTCTCTCTCTCTCTCTCTCTCTCTCTCTCTCTCTCTCTCTCTCTCTCTCTTTCTATGTTTGTCTGTCTCTTTTTTTCTCTCTCTGCCTTTCTGTCTGTCTCTTTCTCTCTCTGTCACTGTTCTCTCTCTCCCTCTTTGTGTCTTTGTCTCTCTCTCCCTCTCTCTGTTTGTGTCTCTGTCTCTGCATGTGTGTCTCTCTATCTTTGTCTCTTTTTCTCTCTGTGTATCTCTGTCTCTCTCTGTATATAGCTGATCTAGAGTTTATCTCTTTCACATAGAAATGGGGAAGTTCAGAGTCCTATGACCCAATAAAAACCACCTGCGTTATGTAATGTTTTAAGACTTGCAGAGCATTTTCTTTACAACAGCTTTGTGAAGTAAAGAGTTCAGTTCTTTTATTCCCATTTTACAGATTAGAAAACTGTGACTTGGCAATAGAATTGGCAGTGAAAGTGACTTGGCAATAGAATTCAGACTTAGCTCCTCTGACTCTGACCACTCTCTTTCTACTGCATCATGTTTCCTTTCAATATTCCTATTTTTTTTAAATCAATATAGTTTGGTCTCCTTGGAATTTCTAGGCAAGAGTATAACCCCAGAATACTGGTAGTGTCCTTTCCTGGCTCCAAAGGCTGAGTGCTGACTCTGCTTCTCCCACCCTCAGCCTTTTCTCCCCCTCCTTCTCCCTGTCTCAAGAAGAGCAGCCAAAACTCCACTACTTAAAACCCAAAGCACCTGCCACTAAGTGCTGCTGAGTCAGATATGGGCTTTGGCTAAAAGGGATGGCTGAACGCTGAATCAGCTGCTCTGGGCATTCCAACGTGCCAAGCAATGGGGCATAATCTAGTTCTCTGAGCCACCCGCCACCCAGTCATGACTGCCGGCCTCCCTGAGGCTTATTCTGCCAGGAGGGCTCTTTGCTCTAGCCCCTAAGGGACACCCCTCCAGGCTCCCCCCCCTATAAAAAAAGATAAATGTGCTTGCTTCCTCCCAGGCCCCCCAGCTTCCTCAGGCTTACTCACTCTTCAGGTTTCATCCCAGCTGGGGACCGGTCCCTGTGCAATCACCAGGTTCACACACTTCTAGAGTCCCAGAACCTTGCCCCAGGATGATCCTGGAGAGTTCTGGGGGGAGCCGAGTCCTGGTGTGTGACTTGGAGAAAACTGCTAGTTGTGGCCAGAGCAGTGAGGTCACAGATGACCAGAATATAGCTTCTTAATCTGCCTCTGAAAATGAAATGGGGGAGCTGGCAGCCCCAGAGGCTGCTGGGTCAGCGCTGGAGAGATCCTCTGAGTGTTCTCCTACAGAGGAGAGAATAGGTAGTGGATTTTCAAATATTGCACATGAGTCCATTTGGCGCTCTCCCTGTGGGAATCCTTTCTGGTTCTCAGGACCCTCAGCAAAGCCTAAATCCGTTCTGTTGTGGCCCTTGCTTGCTTGCTGCTCCCCAAGTCACATGTTTGAGAATAAGGTGGGCAGAGGCTCTGGGAAGTGTGAGGAAAGGAGGAGGGAGCAATGAAGAGATTCTGTAATTTTCTACTTAGGCCCCCAACCTCCGGGTGTATGGAAGAGACTGTTGTTTGTCCTTCATTCTCGCCCATGACCACGACATCCGGTGGGTGATACCATGACGTGCTAGTGCATTGGATTTAAGTGAGGAAGGGCTGTGCGCAAAGTCTCACTCTCTCCTGTGGAGCGTCCGGGTCCGATGGCAATATCAGGATGCTGGAGATGGCCCCGGATGCAGTGGGAAACCTTGGCACGGGAGAGATCAGTGAGGAAATGAGCCTTCCTGCTGTAGTTAATCCATCAGCAAGTACTTCTCAAGCACTCCCTTTATTCCAAGCATTTGTTCATCCCTGGGGATACAAATTTTTAAAAAGCAGTCCCTGTTTTCGAGATATTTATCCTCCTAGGGAGACATCAAGTACTCCAAAACACACACACATATGTATGTATATGCCCATATACACATGCACGTGAATATGAGAGCTTATACAGATGTGTATATATTCTCATGTACATTTATGTACGTGTGTGATGTAGCTGAGATGCATGTGGTCTGATGCTCAAATAACACACCTTGAGCAGAGGCAGGTTGAGCTTTGTGTACCTGGAGAGTATATGTCTGTGCTGTGAGTGCTGCAGAGCTAAGCCTGCCTCCTGCCCAAGGTGCGTGTCATTCGGACCCAGCCTTGGAGGAAGCCCGAGATCTGAAAAGGAGTCAGAGGTTAGGCGGGAGAACATTCCAGACACGAAGGGCAGCCTCGGCAATATGGACTGGCACGTAGCACAGTGCCTGACACATAGCTGTCCCTGAGAAAATGCCCATTGGTGACTGGCTGGAGTGGCAGCAGGAGAACATTTTTTAAATAATTTAAAATTCTTTTTTAAAAGTGGCAATGGGCAGGGAGGGAGGGATTGATCAATCAGCGGAGAGAAGGTAGGATTGTGCGGGCTCGTTGGCAATAGGAACCCCATAGCATTCTTAACAGTCTCCACTGGAGATGCTCCGAGGCTCCAATCCTTCTCTCTGGCTGGGAGCTCAGACTAATCGGTCCATTCAGTTTTCCAGCAAAATGTCCCCCCTTCCCTCTCGGGCTCTGAGTGGCAGCCCCAGGCTCCCAGAGCAGAGAATCCCTGCTGGCTTTCCATTCCGCTTGGTTCCCGGAGCTCCATGTATCTTCCTAATCCAACTCCATATCTAAATGACTCCTTTAAGGTGCTTTTAGCTTCCTTACAAGTTGTCGTTCCAGTTCTGGCCACTAGGTTGCACGCGATCACCAGGATTTCACTTATGTTTTTCCCTGCATGGTTTCTGCTCCTGGAGAAAGGGGTAAAGTTCCAAGTCAGTGTTAAGAAGACCGGGAAGAGCGGAAAGGATTGTTGACTTCTAAGCAATGGTCTAGTCATTAATTTAAGATTTGTGAGCCCCGTGAGAACCCCAACGTAGGTTAGCAGGAAGGTGTACCAAAGGGAAATCATCTCTAGCAGTCTCTGACCCCTGACTCTTGGAGTTGCTCTCCCATCTAAGATTTGCTGAAGGTATTTACTGGATCTGTCTTGAAGGATTTTTTTTACTGTATCTTTGATTTCAACAGTGTAGGAAGCTCCTAATGTAGGTAATCCACCTTCACCCATACTCTGCAACTCTGAGACTTAAAGAATCCCCCGGATTCCGGTGAAGTAAAATACCTTACAGACAACCAAGTTTGTCTCAGAGGCAGGATTTGAATTCAGGTCTTCCACACTCTCAGGGAGCTATATCTACTACTATAAATTGGATCTCCTTGAGAGATTAGATTTATTTAACAGCTAGCCCTGTTTCTGTTTCATTCCCATCTATAGTTCCCATTCCTTCATAACTTTCTCTCTCTTATTTTCTTTCCTCAGCTTCTGTCACCCGTGTCACTTAAATACTTTAATTCCGTCTTCCTGCCTGATTTTCTGTCCTTCTCAGTTTCTGTGCTTCAATCTTTACTGCATTCTGTCTTCTTGTGACTGAGTTTGTAATGCATTTGTGCACACACACACACACACACACACACACACACACACACACACACACACACACACACACTTTCCCTCTCCCCCAACTGCTTGTGGTTTCAGAGTGCTGATACTAATCAGATTTGAGTTGACTTATTGTCATAGTAGCTTTTCATGTTCCTCGGAGACTCTTTGGAGTTAAGATCAAGATTTGGAGATTGGCTACAGGCCTTCTTGATGGCAACCACTGGAATACAAATGAAAGAGCCCTTTCTCTTAACCAGTCAGTCAACAAGTCAGATAACCATGCAGAAGTCTGTTTTCCTAAGATGGATGGTCTGCCTGTGAATCCCCCAAAAGCCCTATCTAGAATCAGAAACTTTCAGACTTGCTACCCAGCAAACCTTGGGGTGGGAAGAAGAGCAAACAGATCTGCCCCAGCCAAGAGGTACCTTACTGATCCACTAGAAGTGAGGTCAGAGCATCCACCTTGGAGAGTTCCTCCCTGCTTAGTTTCATCCTTGTCCTTCTCTTGTTCCCCATCAGTCTCCTAACATAAAACAGCTTTTCTCAATATAGTCATCCTAGGAAAGGAGCTTTGTTCCTCCATGCATAATACTTAGGATTTTGAATCATTGCAGCTTTGCAGAGGACATATCCTTTCTTGATCCTGCTTGGCCCTGCCCCCCTCTATCTCTTTTCTTTTTTTTTTTTATTAAAGCTTTTTATTTTAAAAACATATACATAGATAATTTTCAACATTAACACTTGCAAAACCTTATGTTCCAAATTTTTCCTTCCCTTCCCCTCACTGCCTCCCCTAGATGGCAAGTAATTCAATATATCTTAAACATGTTAAAATTTATGTTAAATCCAATATATGCGTACATATTTCCACAGTTATCATGCTGTACCAAAAAAAAAAAAAAAAAAAAAAAAAAACAGAAAAAAATGAGAAAGAAAGTAGAATGCAAGTAAACAACAACAAAAAGAGTGAAAATATTAAGTTGTGAGCCATACTAAGTCCCCACAGTTGTCTCTCTGGGTGTAAGTGGCTCTCTTCATCACAACATCATCAGAACTTCTCTGCCTCTTTTCTTAGGTCTTAGAGAACATAAGGCTGTTTCTCATCTTCCCTTCCTCTTTCTCCCTCCCCTCTCCCCTCCCCCCACTTACTTGTTGCAGTACTACCCTGGTCAGCCCATGGTCCGGAATTTCCTTCATACCATAGACGTGTGGTTACAGTGGCAGCAGCGGAAGAGTGTACCCTACAGCTCCTTAGAAGTAGCCTTGAACAGCTGGAAAGAGGTGAATAAATTTCCATGGCTATTGGGTTCCATCTTTTTTTTTCTGTTTTCTCTTTTTTTGATGGGAATAGAAATGATTTATTAGGCCCTTCCTTGGCCTACTGTATGTATCCAAATAAGACTAGGAGAGCTTGGAAGTGTGTTTCCTTTCCCCCCCATCATCATGTGCCTTGAAATCTCACCTGAATTTCCTCTTCCCTCTTCAATGGCACCTTTCTAGGCACTCCTATGTCTGGGGCTAAATCTGCTGGGGTCGGGGGGGGGAGAGGAATTAAAGGATCTTTTTGGACATTCAATCCAGCATCAGGAATTCCACTTAGTGGCTCAGATGCTGGGGTGGGAGAGGAAATGCCATGTTTCGGGGGTCCAGTAGGGAGGGGAAGCTTCTCTCTCTGCTTCTATGTTTAGACTTGCCTTTGCTGACCTTAGTATGGCTCCTTTTTCTTGACCGATTGCTTCTATACTCTCCTGCATCAGGGTGTTCTTTTGCCCAAGAAATCAATCTGGGTGGGCTGCCAGGGAAGCGAGGCTCACTTTCGTGGATTTCCCTGTGGTCTCTGGCTCCTTTTCCACTCACTGACCATACAGGCAGCTCAGCGCAACGAATTCCTTCAGCAGAAAGCAGGTAAATGCTTAGCTGGATCACCTCCTTAGATTCTGACTCGCTCCCTTAACATGGAAGGAAGAGGATGAAGGGAGCAGAGTTACAGAGGATGGGGAGCAGAATTACAGACAGGAGGAGGAGCAGAGTTACAAACAGAGGATGGGGAGCAGAGTTACAGACAGAGGATGGGGAGCAGAGTTACAGACAGAGGATGGGAGCAGAGTTACAGACAGAGGATGGGGAGCAGAGTTACAGAGGATGGGGAGCAGAGTTACAGACAGAGGATGGGAGCAGAGTTACAGAGGATGGGGAGCAGAGTTACAGAGGATGGGGAGCAGAGTTACAGACAGAGGATGGGGAGCAGAGTTACAGAGGATGGGGAGCAGAGTTACAGAGGATGGGGAGCAGAGTTACAGACAGAGGATGGGAGCAGAGTTACAGAGGATGGGGAGCAGAGTTACAGAGGATGGGGAGCAGAGTTACAGACAGAGGATGGGAGCAGAGTTACAGACAGAGGATGGGAGCAGAGTTACAGACAGAGGATGGGGAGCAGAGTTACAGACAGAGGATGGGAGCAGAGTTACAGACAGAGGATGGGGAGCAGAGTTACAGACAGAGGATGGGGAGCAGAGTTACAGACAGAGGATGGGGAGCAGAGTTACAGACAGGATGGGAGCAGAGTTACAGACAGGATGGGAGCAGAGTTACAGACAGAGGATGGGGAGCAGAGTTACAGACAGAGGATGGGGAGCAGAGTTACAGACAGAGGATGGGGAGCAGAGTTACAGACAGAGGATGGGGAGCAGAGTTACAAACAGACGATGGGGAGCAGAGTTACAGACAGAGGATGGGGAGCAGAGTTACAAACAGACGATGGGGAGCAGAGTTACAGACAGAGGATGGGGAGCAGAGTTACAAACAGACAATGGGGAGCAGAGTTACAAACCGACGATGGGGAGCAGAGTTACAGACAGAGGATAGGGTGAGCGATTCCCTGGAGTTACCCCGTATTAGGGTAGAATTTGCCATGCACCTTCCTCCATGCAGGAATCTAGAATAGATAGCCTGGCTGAATATCTACCATGGCCACATCCTGAGAGAGAGAAAGATTCACAGAGATGAGAGGCCCCAGCTTTTAGCCAGGTCAAGTCTAAATAAAAGCATTTGTCATACTTTTTGAGACTTGAAGGGATGGAAATTCCATAGTACCACAGGAGCTTAGCTTAGTAGTGGAGTACAGGAGGGGCTGAGGTGAGGGAGGGAGAGAAGGGAGTGGAGGGGAAATCCCTATTTGGATTACAGGGAGTATTGGCTCTGGGAAAACAGGAAGGGAAGTGGAGTCAGGCTTGGGATTCCAGAGAAGGAAGAGAAACTGTGTTTTTCTGAATGGAATGATTGGGGGAGAGGAAATAACAGAAATACTAAAGGGCATTTCTATTGAGTGGGGACATGTCCTTTCTCCCAAAAGATCCCCAGGTTGTCCTTTCAAGCCATCCGAGGTTATGTGAAATTCTTCTTCGGCTGTCGTGAGTGTGCTACACACTTTGAGCAAATGGCAGCTGCTTCCATGTACCGCGTCAAGAGTATGGACGATGCCGTCCTCTGGTTCTGGGAACCGTCACAACCGAGTCAATGCTCGCCTGGCAGGTAAGATTTCCAAATGGGAAAGTGGAAGGAAGGGGGAAGCGGCAGATTTCTGAGCAGAGGTTGAGAGACAGCAGTCCAATGCTGGGCCAGACTCCTCCTTCTTTAGAGAGCATATAGTTTTACTTTTTTTTTTTTTTCCAGTTTGATACCTTTTTAAAAATACTAAAATTGCGGCAGCTAGATAGTATGGTGTTTAGAGCACTGGTCCTGGAGTCGGGAGGACCTGTGTTTTTAAATGTGGCCTCAGACACTTAAAACTTTCTAGCTGTGTGGCCCTGGGCAAGTCATGCAACTCCAAATGCCACACCAAAAGTAAGTAAATAAACAAATAAATTAAAGTCCTATATCCAGTACTCCACATCCCCACAAATAGAACCATCCCTTGTATCAAAGAAAAACAGCTAATCATAATTCACCAACACAGCGACCTTGTCTGGTAGCATATGTAACCCTGTATATATGTGCCCTACTTAGAGGAGGGAATACAGCCTTATCTTAGGGTGGGGTCACACTGGGCCAGTCAGTTTCCATCTCTGTGCCTTTTGTCATCTCTTCCATAGCAAGTGGGTATATGCCCTTTAGGGCCTGGATAACAAAGGGATTTTCCACTTTTTTATGTCATGAATCCATAGAGCAGTACCCTTTCTCAGGATAACTTTTTGAATTCAGAAATTAAGGAAATTTAAATTACAGATTGGGGAAAATAAATTATTTCAATTTCAGTTTAAATTATTTCAATTATATATTAGGGAAATAAATTAATTCAATTACAGATTATGGAAAATAAATTTCTTAAATTAGAGAAAATAATTTTCCTAACTAAATTCATAGACCCCCTAAAATTCAAGGTGGGGTTAGTAAACTTATATGGGTTAAGAGCTCCTGCCACATGACAGATGGAAGGTCTGGCTTTGCTTCTTGGGCCATAATGAGCATGGAGAGCTAACCTTAGTGCTCTGTGCATGGATGGGGGTGAGGACGGAAAGATGTAGACATTGTGTTTTGTGATCAGGAATCCAGGAGGTTGGAGGCACTGAACACTGGGCAGCAGGTGGTGTGGGAGTCAAAGCTTCTAAATCTAGTGGCTTGAAAAGCTGACACGTGCCCGGCTTCTCCCTCAGCTCCATCTTCCTCCTCCCCCTTCCACTTGTCATCAAATGCTCCATTTAACCATCTCCACCCTCTGTGAATTCCAGAGATAACTGTTACCCCAGAAAGAACTGTGGTCTTTGCATGGAGGGGCTGAGCAGCAACAAGCACAAAATGCTTAATCCTACCACCAGAGGGTGTTAGCCCTAGAGGTCCATAGAGTTGTCTACCTCTGCAAGTGAGCAAAGACCAGTGGACCAGGGATGAATTCTGTCTCCAGAACTCTGGGCCTAGAATTAAGAGAGAATTCGTTTAGATCTGGCCTCAGACACTGACTAGCTATGAGACTCTAGACAAGTAAGGCACTCAGCCTCTATTTTGTGGTAGGTGAAAGATAAAATGAAGGAATAAATAACTGCATATCGATTTATTGAGCTGTACGTGCCAGTTGCCTAATAAAGAGGAATCGGCCCTCCTCAGCTTAGTTCTGGAGCCTCGAATATAGAAGGGGACACACTTTTATACATTAAAAATAATTAATCAAAAAAGACCAATTAATTAAATGGAAACAGTATAATATTAGGTAATCTGATTTCTAATTGGATGAAAGATTAGGGATTTTCCAAGTTGGGAGGGAGAGATCAAACAGGTACAATTCCCTAAATTCAGAAAAAGAAGTGTCCCATTCCCCCACTCCCCCCCAAGTATCTGTAAACAATCAAAGGAACATGGAAAGAAAAAACTGATCAATATGAGCCAGTTTTCAGATGACATATGGCTTGCTTGTGATGGACAGTTGTGAGAAAAGTCCTTACATCCATCTCAGTTCCTTGGGGTCTCTAAATAGCAGAGAGAAGTGGTCCAGGCCTTGATAGGCCTAGGTTCAAACAATACAATAAGGGTTCTTCCAATTCCTACAATTGAATAAAATTTTTACAAAGACAGAAATTGGACTAGACACATAATTGAATAGAAAGGGAACTGAGCCAGCTCCAGAATTGAGTCGAAAATGGAGTCAGTGGTTTACTCAATTTCTACAATTAACCACTTGCCATCCTAATCCCCTCAATTCCCTCAGTTTGCTCCAGTTGCATCAACTACAAAATGGAGATCTTAGCAGTACCTACTTCCCAGGGTTGTGTGAGAATAAAATGAGATCGTATTTATAGAAGCACACAGTGCTTGTGTATGTGATATACAAATGCTTTTCCCGCACTTCCTCCCATCTTCTGGGAGAAGAGAAATCTGTTCAGAACTTTCTCATCCCTTCTTTTCACAGCTTTCAAGTTGGTTGGTTGGTTCCTTTGCTCATTCAACACATTCATTTATTAAATGACTATTATGTGTCATTTTGCTAAGTGCTGGTGATACAAAAAAGAGTAAAAATCCTTTTGTCATGGAATTTATAATCTAACAGAGAAAAATTATATCACAAATAATTATGATATAAGGGAAAACAAGATCTATATAAAGGAAAGTTTTAGACAAAAAGCTAAGATAAATATAAGGAGTTCATTTAGAATCATTCATTATAAGTTTTAGAACTGAAGGAAACTGAGAGGTTATCATGTCTGACCTTCCTACCAAACTTCCATATCCCCATTTTACAGATGAGCAAGTTGAAGGTCAGAGTGTTTAAATGACTTATACAAGTTCTTCCTGACTCTAGATCTGGTGCTCTAACTACCAAGGATGGAATTGGCCCAGCTTATGTAGAAGTCTAATGAGAAAGAATACAAATATTAAAATTTTTTTTGAAATATCTAGTCAGCAAAAGACACTGTGATTCATAAAAAATGATCTGAAACCCAAACCCTGGATCATCGAAGCTACTTTGGGACATTCCCAAAGAAAGTAAATTTGGGAGAATGAGACAGGAGATGCATCTGGTGGCCATAAACATTACTCTTCCTCCATACCTACACACAGCCTCAAAGTAGCAGGTGAGACCCTCTCGTCTCCTTGCTTCCCTCACTGTACCCATTCCTACTGCCAGTTTGAGAATAAACTCGGTATCTGTTAAATGAAACGATCATAATAAATGAGCTGATTGGAGAATAATCACATTTTTAATTCTACCACCCCTGGAAGGAACCTTAAGATAGCATCTACTGTCCCATCATGTTACAGTTGAGGAAACTAGGACCCAGAAAAACAAAGGTGACTTGGCCAAAGTCAGCTAATCGGTGCTGAAGGCAAGAGCAGAACTCGGGATTCTGGACAACTTGATGTTTTTCCTTGGACATCACAGTCTCTTTAGTTTAAAAACATTGTAATAGCTGAAAGAGATAGAAAAGATTAAAGTAAATTTCCCAGAGACTAAGAGGAAAGGGTGAGTAGATAAACAAATGAGAATGAATGGATGATCAAATAGGCCTGATGAATTCTTAGATGGAAATTTATGTAGCAAGTACCACACTAAGGGGTGGGAAAAAAATGAGACAGTTCCTGCTGTCAGAGGGTTTACACTCTGATTGGAAGAGATTACCTGTAAAGGAAAAATGGGGGTGGAGCAATTAGCAAATTTCAGAAGTCATAAGAACACATCAGTGGACGTCAGATAATAGCGCTGTAAATCGAAGTAATAGATCGGGATGGTAAGGCTTGGATGACCATAGGAGACAGGGAAAGGCAAATAGGAATGCCTCATGCTTCTTCAGCTAGTAGGAGGAAGAGCTGGGATTAGAGTGGGTCCATGATGATGATCAGGTTTCGGTTACATTCAGCTTCAGGCTTGCCAAAGAGTTTTCTGAGCCTCAAAGGCTGCAGGCTGTCAGAACTAGGACCCGCCATTCAGGATTTTAAACTCACATGTCTCCTCTTCCTGTAGATCAGCAGATTGCAACTCACCCTCCTGTGTACTTCCCTCTCCAGGTACAGCCAGTGAGGACCCTCAGTTCCCCAAGATCCAGTGGCCCCCAAGGGAGCTATGTAATCCTTGTCACAATGAAGTCCAGGGGGACCCTGTGTGGAATCTAGGTGCCATCCTTAAGTTTTTCAAGAACCACTTTGCTCTCCGAAACATCGTCGTCACCAGCCGTAACCCATCCGTGGAAGCCTTGCCTGGCCCTGGGAGGCTGCAGGAAGAGCCAGAGACTTTTACTTCCCCCCCTCCCGTTGAGCAGCCACGTCCCACAGAGTCACCTGGAGAGCAACCAGTGGACGAATGGGGAGGAGATTTGCGAGCAGAGGAGGAAAATGAGGTGTCGGAGGATTTGTTGACTTGGCTTATGGAGGATGACGGTCCAAAAATGGGGAAAGTAGTCATCTCCACAGAGCGGCCACAATACTATGGTATCCAGAAGCCAAATGTGGAGGAGATGATGGTCAAAGAGCTCCTGAAGAAGCGATTGGTGAGAAACCCGGATGCCCATAATGGAGAAGCCCTAGACGGTAAAGCTAAGTCCCTGATCTCAGATGACGAAGACCAGTCCCTAATCTTGGACGATGGAGAGAGAGCTCTGCTCCTGGGCATTGAAGTCCAGCCCCCGATCCAGTATAGTAGAGTTGAGTCCTTGGATGAGGAAGCCCAGCCCCCGATCCAGTATGGAGGAGCTGAGTCCCTGATGCTGGGCCATGGATTCGCTGAGCTCTTCCCCAAGCCACAGATTGCACAGAAGTTGACCAAGAGAGACACGTTGACTCAGCAGCTGGAGGAAGGCGCAGGCAAAGTCAAGCAGCTGGCCAGCTTCCATGAGAGAAAGGTGGGGGTTGGGGCCCAGCTGGGCAGCCAGTGGCTGTGGAGGCTTAGGGGGAGCTTCTCCTACCTGGATGTCGGTCTCTGCATTGGGCTCTACTCCCTGTCTTTCCTGTGTCTAATGGCCATGTGTACCTACTTCCAGGAGAGGATGAAGGTTCGAAAGAGCCGAGCCAGTTCCTCTTCAGCATGAGCTGTAAGGTCTCCTTGGGGGAATGGGAACAGCCTGGGGGACAGCTCTTTGCTGCCTCCTTCCATGGTGTAAGAGTTTCCAGGGAAGGGGTGGAGGGCGAGAGAGGCCATAGCACCAATGCTCCTCTGTGTGTAAAAGGGAGAGATACCCTGGAAAGAAATGTCACTTTAAGGTGATTCTGGGTCAATGTGAACCTGAAAACAAGGTTGGGAGGTGAGATGGAGGAGAGTGCTGATGCAGGAAGCACTTTTCACTCCTTATCCCAGATAGGGGGTCATAGAGAAGAAGCATTAAAGGGAATCCCATCAGTCCCTGATCTTCCTGCCACAAATTTGTCTTTAGGCCCCTGCTTCTCTACCTGCAGCTTTCCTCAGAATGTGGGAGAATAGAACCATTGCTTCTATGATGGTGCTCCCCAGCATTTCTGTGAGGTCTGGAACTAGGGGGAGATCTGGGGCTGCCAGCTCAGCACTCGATAAACATCCGTTCTCTGTCCAAAGTCCTAGGCACTAACATTCTAATGCCCTCAACACTGAAGCAGGCTTGTTTCTTCCCTTCCACTGACAGGAGAGTGCTAGAAGATGAAGAGTTTCTCCGCAGTGTTGCTACAAGCCTTTGTCCCTCCTCTTCAGCCCCAAGGACCCTATCAAAAACTTGGAATCCTGGTCACTTTTGGATTAATAAAAGAATGAAGAAGAAAATAACCATAATTCAGAAGTTCTGGCCCAATTGAGAGGTCTTGTGCCTTGCTTAGCTACTGCGTGGTTGGGTTTGAGATTGGAACCTGGGAGTGTCTAGGATATGAAGCTTTCTTGGTGTGTGTGTGTGTGTGTGTGTGTGTGTGTGTGTGTGTGTGTGTGTGTGTGTATGTTGGGGAGGGTGGGAGAGGTTAGAATAGAGTAAAATCTTTGCCCAAGTGGCCGGAATTTCCTGTGAAAACCTGCAGCTTGTACTTGCTGCTTGCTTACTTTCCCAAAGTCATCATCCTCCCCAAAATGCCATCGACTTGAGAGCTGCTGGGAATTCACTAGTGTTTACTCTTCTGGTGATGGGGTGGGGTGGGGGGCAAAGTTGCTCAAGGGTTGTGGGTGGAATTATTCACTTATGTAGCAAGGGGGCATGGTGGGGACTTGAGGGTCTGGAGGGTGCACTAGAATTCATTTGTGGTGAGTATAGGGTGGTTGGATATATAGCTGTGATTAGAGGAGAGGGAGGCTTTACACAAAAGGCAAGAATTCTTAGCAGGAAGGGGAAAAAAAAACTTGGGAAAGAGTCAGTTGGCCATTTCTTTCTCCTCCTAAGCTAGAACCTCCTATTTTAAGCTTGTTCCCCTATATTTATCTTCCTGTCTTTCCTCTGAAAGTGACACAAGACATTGGTTGGCTGGAGTGGTACTGGGATTGCTAGCAAAGTTTTCTCTCCTGCAGACACCAGGTTCTCTATTGGTCAAAGAGAAGGTTGAGGGCAGGAAGGAAGGAAGCAGCCTGAGTCTATGAAATGCCTATCTCAGCTGGCGATTTGCAGAATAAATTATTTTTTGCTAAGGCAAGTGTCTGTGTGTTATTCACCCAAGCTAATGAGAAAGAGTTTAAAACTCACCTGGATGCTCAAATAAAAATCACCAAGATGAAATTTGCTGCCTCTCTCTGCTGTCTCTATCTCTTTGTGTGTCTCCTTTTCCTTTCTTCTCTCTATTCCTGCCTCTCTCTGTGTCTGTCTCTTCTTTCTTTCTTTTTTTTTATTAATAGTTTTTATTTACCAGATATATGCATGGGTAATTTTACAGCACTGACAATTGCCAAACCTTTTGTTCCAGTTTTTTCCCTTCTTCCCCCCCCCCAGATGGTAAGTTGACCAATACATGTCAAATATGTTCAGGTATAAGTTAAATACAATATATGCATACATGCCCAAACAGTTGTTTTGCTGTAAAAAAAAAAAAAAAAAAGAATCGGTCTGTCTCTTCTTTCTCTCTCTCTCTCTCTCTCTCTCTCTCTCTCTCTCTCTCTCTCTCTCTCTCTCTCTCTCTCTCTCTCTCTCTCTCTCTCTCTCACACACACACACACACACACACACACACACACACACACACACACACACACACAGACAGCCTGGAGAATCTACAAATAAATTTAGGAAAGAGTGACTTGGCCTTATCCCAGCTTTAGAATCTGAGGGAGTTGGACGACAGTTGAGGGGAGGGGAGTATAGCACCCTCTAACCCAAGCTGGCTGTCCAAATGATTGTCTTACTCAGTCCTTGGTAGTTCTTAAAATCATAGATTAAGAGCTAAAAGAGACTTTAAAAACCCTATTGTCCAGCCTTTCAGCTTATAGATTAGGGAATTGAGACCTAGAGAGTCTAACTGACTAGCTTAGTGACAAAGCCAAGATCCGAACCCAAGTCCTAGGACCACAAAGCCAGCATTTTTTTCAAGCCAAGATTGTGGTTTCCAGTCTCCTACATTCCTGGTAACAAAACGGCCTCTGGATTGCCCAATTTCTTACCCTTTGACTGATCCTTTCCCTTTGATCTTCCAAAGTCTGCTTTTTATTTCTCATTTCTACTTGAGAACTAGCTGTCCCGACATGCTTTTCTACACTCCCCTCCCCATCTCTCCCTTTTCTCTGCTCTTCCTTCCCTCCCCCCCCCCCAGATCATTAGGGAAAGGTGGTGTTTTTGAGATCGGTGCTGAGCCATCTGCTGCAGCCCTGGATGAAATCAGCCTGGAACAGATTCTTTGGGACTAAGCAGCCTTCCTCTAATCCAGCCTCCTCCTGCCTGCAGAGGATTTAGAGGGATCAGAGACTGACTGATAATAAACTTTATTAAGGGGGGGAGGCAGTGGCTGTCAATCGGATTTGGAGCCTTTTTTCTTGACATCTTCACTTGGCTCTGATGACTCTTGGGGCAGGGGTGGCAGTTGGGTCCAGGGACAGACTGAACAGTATTGTCCTGAGTTGTGACAGTGACCAAGGGAAGACATGGGGGATGGGGAAGGGCTCGTGTCTCCTGAGGAAGAGAGGGAAGGGTTAGAAGTATACCCCACTCACCACCACCAAAAAGACCAACTTACCTTTCTGTGGCTCTTTACCATGTACAAAGTGCTTCCGCACAATTACCTTCTGATGGAAAGTAGGGCAACTATTATTATTATTATTATTCCAGACGAATTTGTGAAGTCTCAGGGAAAGGAGTGATTTGCCTCCATTTAACAAAGCTAGTAAAGGAGCAGCCAAGTAGCACCATAGGAGCCAAGAAAACTCATCTTCAGAAGTTCAAATACAGCCGCAGACACTTACTAGTTGTATGCTTCTGGGCTAGTCATTTGTCCCTGTTTGCCTCAGTTTCCTTTTCTGTAGAATGAGCTGGAGAAGGAAATGGCCAACTACTCCAGATTCTTACTAGCTGCGTGACTCTGGGCAAGTCACTTAATACATCTGTTTCCTCATCTGTAAATGAGAAGGAAATGACAACCATGAAAACTCCAAAGAAGTTACAAAGAATTAGAAATGCTGAAAAGATGATTGAACAGTAACACAAAACTAGGAAAGGTTAAAACAGGGCTGGCGTCTAGGAATTAGAACTTCTGACTTGAAATCCCTATTGCCTCTTAATAAACAAGCAGTATTAAGTCCCATTTCTCTTTCAGGCACTGTGCTAAGCATTTGGGGTTACAAAGACAAGAGTGAAACAGTGCCTGCCCTAAAAGAATGTTCTATCTGGGGGAGGCACTGGGTATATATTGATCCCCTCAAACAACATTTCTTTATTAACAGGGGGAATCTGCACAACATACTGGGGAGAAAACAAAAACAGGTCCTGCCCTCTGAGAGCTTATATTTTAAAGGGGGAGACAGCACAGAAATATCAAAAGAGAATCCACATAAAGAAAGAGTAATTAGTAGAGCCATATTAGCTGCTCCAGCAGTCAGTGGTTTATGCTAAAGCGAACTAGGAATTCCAGACAGGTGGAGATGAGGAGGGAGAGCATTTTCGGTGTGGAGGATTGACTGTGTATGTGTGGGAAAGCTGTGTTAACATCATTTTTTTGTTTTGTTTTGTTCATTCCTTATTTCAGCCTCTCTAGTGTGATTTGTCCTCTTTCACTCACCCCCACTCACATCTCTGTCTTTCTCTGATTCTGGCTCTGGCTCTGTCTGTGTTTCTTTCTCTCTCTTTATGTCTCTGGTTCTCTCATTCTGGCTCTCTCTGGCTCTATTTGTCTCTCTCTTTGTGTTTCTGTCTCTGTCTCTCCTTTCCTTCTTCCCTTCCTCCCTTCTCTTCCTCTACTTCCTCTGAGTACAACAGTATATACCCATAGGCTCCACCACCTCTCATGCAAAAGGAAGTACATTTCAACATTTTTCTCTGCCAAAATTGGTCATGATCATTGCAGTTTTCATTTTATTCTTCTTTTACTTAATACTGTAGTGGTGTGTGTGTGTGTGTGTGTGTGTGTGTGTGTGTGTGTGTGTGTGTGTGTGTGTTTCCTCTCAGGTCTTTTCAATAGTAGCTAGTGAACCTGCCTTCTCTACTTGCCCCTCACATCCCAGCATCACTGCCCAGCATCAGACCCCCCCCATCCTGGGACAATTCTCTGAAGTAGCAAATCCAGAAAATTTCCTTCACCGTAAGGATCTTAGTAACGGTGACTGGCATCATTGGCACCCTATTACTATTGGTAAAAATCTTCACTCCTCAGATGGGAAAAGCTAAAAGAGAGAAAGAGGAGACATTGATTATGCCCCCGAAGGCATCTGCTTCGGACTTTCCCCATTTATTCATAGCCTATAGATTTGCACCCAGTTTTTATCAATTAACCTTTGCAAAGGATATGTGTTTCCCAGCTAACTGCAAAATGTTTTCATTTTTCTAGAGAATTTGGGGTTTCTTTTGGGAACCCACCATCCCATACTAGTCAGGGGGTTTTAACCCGGGGTTCATGAACTTGCTATAGACAGATAGATGGCTGGCTAGGTAGATGGAAGGATGGATGATTAGTTGGATGTTGGATGAAGTATTTCAAGATAATTATTTTCCTTTGTAATCCTATAGATTTTATGCATTAAACAATTATTCAAAGAAGAGGTCCCTGGACCTCCCCGGGTTGCCAAAGAGGCCTATGAGACACAAAAACCTCAGCCGTTTTGGCCTGGCTTTTATCCCTCACCTGTGTTCGTATGGATCTGGTCCCTCCCCCTCCACACTGGGTAGAACATAAACCCAGAGAGGACAGGACCGTGTCATTTAGATGCTAGGGTTTGGATCCCAGCTTCCCACATTTATTAGTTAATGAGCTAATGTGCGTAAAGCACTTTACAAACCTTTAACGGAACAAATGTCAGCGATTCCTATTCTTCTCGGGGCCTGCCGAAGAACGGGAGCTTTAATGTCGGATGAGTGGGTGGCTAGCGGGGGGGGGGGGGGGGGGGGGGGGGGGGGGGAGGAGAGAGCCTCCGGGAACCCGCGCGTCTGAAGGAGACTGCGGGGAGGGGGAGGGGCGCGGGACCCTGGAAGCAGGCCTGGGTCTCCCCCGCGCGATTGTCTCGAGCCCAGCCTCTTTCTTTGCTCCCTTGGCCCCCTGATTGATAAACAGGGGGTGGTTTCTCCTTGTTAGCCGGACTGCTGCCTTTCACCTTGATTTCCCCAGGGCTCTCGGAACAATATCAATAAACACTAGGCTTCGCCCCCACCAGCTGTTCCCCTCCCCCACGCAGTCTGCCAGGCCGGGGAGCCGGGGGCCGCGGGCTTGGCAGCGGAAAAGCTGCCGGGCCGGGGCTGGGAGCGGTCCCCAGGTGGTCCAGCGGGCACGCGCTGGCGGCCCCCCGAAGGCTTTGTCTCCTTGCGTCGGGGCTTGCGGGAGCCCGGAGCGCTGCCCTCTGGGAGCAGCGGAGTCCGGGTTCTTCTGGGGTGGAAACGGGGAGAGGAAGGCCTCCCCCAGCCCTGAGCTAGCTTGTCTGACTGGTTAGGATGCAGCCGGAGATACTGGGGGGAGCGGGGAGCCTCCCCGGCCAGCGAGAGGCTTCTGGGTCCGGAGGAGAAGCGGGGCGGACATGGGGGGAGGCTCCACACACCACCACACTGAGCCAGAGGTCAGAAAAGGTGACTTGGATCTCCATAACCCTCGTCCTCACGGTCCTAGCTGACATTTAGGCAGGGACACAGGAGCCCTGGAATAAGGAGGATCTGATTTCAAATCTTGCTTCAAATATTTACTAGCTTACTAGTTAAATACTTAACCCCATTGCCTCAAAAAATAAATGATTACAATTATTATTCATTTGCTCTTCACAACCACCCTGGGAGAAAGGTGCTATTATGATGCCCATTTTATAGTTGAGGAAACTGAGGTAAACAGAGCTTGGGTCTCACCCAGGATCATACCCAGTCGGCGTCGGAGGCCGGATTTGAATTCAGATCTTCCTGACGCTCCACCCCAGCTCTGTTCCCTACATCACCTCACTGCCCCTACCACAGCGTGGGTCCCCATGTTCAGTGTGTCATTCACTCCTACAAGCTTAAATTCCATCAGGGGAGAATATGTGAACGAAAACTCGAGTTTACAAATGACTCGTGGCTTTTGGGAGACGGTGAAACAAAGTTATTTTGAGGAGAAGGCAGGAAGCGGCGCTTGAGCTTAGCTCTAAAGGAACCGAGGCAGGGGTGAGGAGGGAGCGCGTTCTAGACAGGGGAGACACAGTACGAGAGATGGGATGTTTGTGTGAAGGACTGCAAGAAGACCAGTCTGTCGTTTATCCATTCAACAAACATCAAAATGCCCCAGGAATGTGCTAAGCATTGGGCACTCATCTTCATGAGTTCAAATCCAGACTCGGACACTTGCTAGCTGTGTGTTCCTGGGTTAGGCACTTAACCTTGTTTGTCTTGGTTTCCTCATCTGCAAAATGAGCTGGAGAGGGAAATGTTATCATTACTAGGAAGTCTCCAAAGGGGACATGAAGAATCAGACACCACTGAAATGACTGAACAACAAAGAAAATTAGATCTTGTGACAATGTTTCTGGTGAACTGTGGGTTCAATGAGTCAGCAGCGAGATGTGGCAGCCCCAGAACAGTTAATCTTGAGTTGCCTAAGAGGTGCATGAATAACCCTATTGTTATAATTCTCTGCATATGGGGTCAGTTCTGAGCATCACGATTTAAGAAGGTAAACTGGACTGTGTCCAGGGGAGGATAATGAGGATGGTCTTGCATCTATGACATCTGAGGATCATGGAAGGAACTGGGCATATTTGACCTAGAAAAGAAAAGATGAAGGGGAGAAGAGATAATTGACTTTGTGTATGTGGCAATTGGGCAAGGTCACACACCTGGGCAATGTTGCATGTCTGAGGCTGGATTTGAACTCAGATCCTCCTGATTCCAGGATTGCCGTTCTAACCACTGCACTATCTAGCTGCCCCAAGATAACTCACTTTGTATTTGAAGAGCTGTCCTGTTGAGAAGGGATCAGATTTGTTCTATTCAGCCCACAGATAATCCCCAGTGCTTAACAAAGTGCCTGGCACACAGTAAGAGCCTAATAAATTCGTGGAAACCTCAAAGAAGCAAATTTAGGCTTGAATTCAGGAAAATTTTCCCAATGGTTTGTCCAAATGTGAAAGGAGCTGCCTGCCGAGCTAACTTCTCCTCATTGGAGAACTTCAAGCAAAACTTGGAAGGTCATTTCTTGTGTCATAGTAGGGATTCCTACAATCCTGATTCCATGATTCTAAGATAGCCCAGCCCCCATCTCCCAGGCAAATCTATACCCGAACCCCTCTTTTAAAAATGCACCTTTGATGAATATGGAAATATATTTAGAAGAATTGCACATGTTTAATTTATATCAGATTTCTTGCTGTCCTGGGAAAGGAGAGGAGAGAGAGAAAAATTTGGAACACAAAGTTTTGCAAAGGTGAATGTTAAAAACTATCTTTGCATGTATTTAGAAAAATAAAATATTACTAAAATTGAAAAAAATGCAACTCAATCTTATCTTTTAAGATTTTACTATATATCATTTCCCCCTGTAACTTAGGGCAGTGTTTATTAAAAGTTCCTTTACATGGGCCCTTGGGTTTCTAAAATTCTGAACTTAGTGAAGTGAAATATGCACCAAGTCATGATGTGGTGAAACAAATTATGAAGGGAGGGAGTCATGCTGAATGAATTCACAGGCTCAAATCATCTCCAGGTGGAGGGATAAAGCTTTCTTATGATGCTAAGAATAGGCAAAGTTCTTAATGAACTTAGAATTAACAAGTGGGAAAGTGAGACCTTTTATGAGAAAAGATCCCAAAGTGTGCTAACTATGCTAATTGTATGTCAATAAATCAACTGGCAGTCAGGGTCATCCTGTTTATACAAGATAGCCTAGGGAGTTGATGTCTATAGCTTAATCTCCAGATTGTATAAGTTAATAGCGATCATCAAAATAGGATAGCTCTGTACATGATAATTCGGTCCAAACAAGAAATTCTGCAGAGTTAGCTGGCTCTTCTCGGGGTCCCACTTAGTTACTGGATTGCCACTAAGGGCATGATCTTTTGCTGGAATCTGTTCATCCTGTCAAAATCATTAAAGGAAACATCCAGGTGGGTTTGGGGTGGAAGACCTCTGTACAACATGCTCCAATGAGATTAGTGTCTGAAGTGTATACCATTCTACGTCTATATAACTCCAATAGCCCAGCAGGGAGAAAGCATCCATAGGAAAGGTTGATAGATAAATTGTACCCATCCCTTTTTATCCCCAGTTGCTGTCCATGGTGGCCTTTGAGCCTTCACAGTAATATATTCAACTTGACTTATTACAAAGTTAAAACCTACTTACCTACCTACCAGCACAATTTTCCAGCTATATATGTGTGTGTGTGTGTTGTGTGTTTGTGTGTGTTTGTGTGTGTATACATATCCATATCTATAGGTGTATGTATGTATATATAGATAGATATACATATTCATTAAAAATAATACTTTAGTGTTCTTTTCATTTCTTCTTCCTACATGTTCTTCTCTAGGCAGCTCCCTAATTGACCTATCCTGGTCCCAGCTTTCTCTACCAGTTGGGATATGGAACTCTCTATGGGAATTAAGGAGGATTGTGAAATATCCAAAAAATCATGATGAGGTGCAACAAATTATAGAGGAAGGGAGTCATGCTAAATGAATTCACAGGCTCAAATCATCTCCAGGTGGAGGGATAAAGCTTTCTTATGATGCTAAGAATAGGCAAAGTTCTTAATGAATTTATAATTAACAAGTGGGGAAATTGGACTTTTTATGAGAAAAGATCCCAAACAAAGTGTGCTAACTATACTAATTGTATGTCAATAAATCAACTGGCAATCGAGGTCATCCTGTTTATACAAGATAGTGTAGGGAGTTGATGTCTATAGCTTAATCTCCAGATTGTATAAACTAATAGTGGTCATCAATATAAGATAGTTCTGTACATAATAATTCTGTCAAATTGTGAAAGGGATAAGGAAGAACCCAATATTCCCCTTATCTCTTCCCCTTATCTCTTTTCTTTTCATCAGTCTGAAATAAAAGCTATCCCTAAAACAGTGCCCATCCCTTTTTAGATGAGTAAGATCAAGGAGAATTTAGAAAAAGATCTGAATCTTAATTTCCTAATCTGTAAAATGGGAATCATATTTGCATTTCCTCCTTCACAATGCTGTTATAGCGACCAAAATGAAATGCCCTCTATAAAAGTTCTTGGAAACTGAGAAGGCAGAAAGGGGCACATAGGGTCTCATGGGGTGTATGAAATCTTCAGGCTTTGAATGAAACTTGAAGGCTGATTGCATATATGAATAAGAGCGGCTAGATGGTCCAAAGGATAGATCATTGGCCCAGACTCAGGATAAATGAGTTCAAATACTTACCAGCTGTGAGATCCTGGGGAAGTCACTCTGCCTCTGTCTGCCTCAGTTTCTTCATCTGTTAAATGGGGATCATAACAGCACCTACTTCTCAGGGTTTTTTGTGAGGATCAAATGAGATAAGTATTGAAAAGTCCTTAGCAGTGTGATACCTGACTCATAGTAAACCCTATATAAATGATAGTTATAACTTTTGAGCCTTGCATATTTTGTTAAATCTCTGAAGATAGGGGTCACCGCTTTGCTACATTACTGAGTCTTTGATCCATTTCCTAGAGCCTTGTACCCACCTAGAAGTGGCCATTCCTCAAACTGAACAGTCAATTGATGCAGTAGATGGAAGATTACTTGTGGAGTCAGGAAAATCTAAACTCATAATCTTGTCTCTGACCCTTAATTGGCTGGGTAAACTGAGCCACATCACCTTACCTGCCTCAGTTTCCCTCATATTTGCAACTTCCCTTTTGATGATGAGAATGATGGTGATAACAGCACCTACACCACCAAGGTGGCTGTTGGGATCAAATGAGAAAACAGATTAGAGAACTTTGGAAACTTTAAAGCATCATGAAGATAATTGCTACTAGAGCTGACACCTTCCGGACTCCTTTCTTTCTCCCTTTAGCTGGACAGAAGCCTGTCTATGGAACGTCATGACCTCCCCTCCCAAGGGACATTCGAAATCTGGGCTGGACCACAATCAGGCCTGCTTCCAACCCCCCACCACGGTCTCAGCAACTGCAGGAGTCAGTCACTTAAGACTTGGACCGAGATCTTGTCAAGCCTGAAAATCTAATTTTCACACATCCCATCCCCTCTCTGCCTGAGGAGATGACTCTCGGGCTCTTGGCTTCCCAGAGTTCCCCCCTCACCTCCCCCATACCCTTTTCTCCACCAGGTGCAAGCACACTGCCTCCTTCCTTTATGTCTGAGATTGTTTTATGTCTGAGATAGAATATCCTCCATCTGAGACATCTGCTCCCTCCCCAGCCTCTCTTCTCCCTGGGGGACATTCCTGTCATCGCCCACACCCACTAGACCCTAGCTGCCACCTGCCCTTCTTTCCTCTTCAGCCCTGCTCCTTCCAAGCTATACTTCTTCACCTTTCTCTGCTACCCTCTCTCCTCTCCCCACCCCACCCCCAGCGGCTCCTTGGAAAGCCAGGGAAGAGAGGCCAGTTCCTTTTCATTTCATCCCCAATTCCCCAAAGCCTTAAATCTATTGCAGTTATTTGGCTCTGAGGAATACATCTCCATTTAAAGCCTTCAGCAAATCTGAAGGAGATGGACAGGCAGTGCCAACAGGGCTCCTGGCCCTGCAGCCATAATTTCCAAGGGGAGGAAAGAAAACCCTGGTCTCCATGTCCACCTGACTCAGCCCAGTTACTCTCCTTAACAGGAAGGTAGCTGCAAAGATTAGGGATGGGGTCACAGCCAAGGTGGGGGCATCTTGGCAAAAATGAGGCAACTATCCAGTTGGATTCAACAAACACTTCTTACCAGCGATTTTCAAGGGGAAGCAGGGCCATGTAGTGGAGAAAGCACTTACCTGAAGTCATGGGCGTGAGTTCAAATCCAGCTCTATTACTTCCTCCCTATATGACTTTGGTCAAATCAATTAAACTCTCTGGGAATCATTTCCTCATCTGCTGTTTTGTTTTTTGTTTTTTGTTTTTTTTTTTAAGGCAGAGGACCTGTGATTTCACTGGTACGAGAAGCTGGTGATCAGATTCCCTCTATCCCAGCAGGAGTCTTCCCTGCAATTTATAACCTAGAAGTCAAGTGGACAATAGTATGTAGTATTTGAAACTAGATCTTGCTGACTATAAAGCAAATTCTCTATTTAATATCTACACTGGTTCTAGACACTGGGGACAAAAAGACAAAGACCACCCTGCCTCCCATCTCCCACCAAAAATAAAGAGATCAAATGAACTTGGAGATATTTCTTCTGAAGGATTCTATTCAGTTAACATTTAGCAATTGTTTACTGCCACATATGCAAGACTCTAGTGGGGTACAGAGGATTAAAAGAGGGGGGAAATGAACAGTCTTTGCCTTCAAGAAGTTTCCATTCTACTATATAGGAGGGATGGGCACTGAGGATAATGCATGCATGTATACAAATTTCAAGTCGGGTATGATGAGGATAAAGACAAAAATCTAAACAAGGTATACTAGGAAAAATCGAGGTGGGGGAACTTTTTTAGTTAGGAGGTATCAGGGAAGACTTTCCAGAGGAGGTCAAATAAGATCTGAGCCTGAGGGAAGATGAGGGAGTGAATTCCAAGGATGGTGGAGGGCTTGTAGGAATGCAGAGGCAAGAGAGAGCTTGCTGAGTCAGAGGAAATAGCTTTTATCCAATTGGGCTGGAAGGAATAGGGCAAGAAAGGCAGTAATGTGAAACAAGGCTGAAAAAAGTGGGTTGTAGTCAGATTGAAAAATGCCACACTGAGAACAGGGAGAAGCTGAGGTCAGCTGTTGGACAGGTTCACTTGAAATAGCCTCCTTGTAAGCAAGGGAAAGACTTGATGGAGAAAGATACACATCTGAATTACATCTCTTACTTTCTGCTCGAAGGGTCACTTTACCCTCACTGAAAAGTCTAGTGGTCTGTGACAAAGCCAGAAATTTTCTGGGATTTAGAGGGAACCACTATTACTTGCTACTGACAAATATCCACTTTTAACTTGTCTCTCTAACCTCCCTTTCCCCCCTCACTGACACCTCCCAGGAAGCAGTCAGATGTACTGGAAAGTGCTAAGCTTAAAGTCGGGATACCTGCTTTTGATTTAATCCATTTATAGGTTTAAAATGATTGTACACGTATAACGTATATCAGATGGCTTGCTGTTTTGGACAGATAAGGGAGGAAAGGAAAAAAAATTGGAACTCAAAATCTTACAAAAATGAATGTTGAAAAGTAATTGAATTGAAAACATAAAATACTGTTTAATTTATCCATTTATCAACTACATGACTTTGGCCAAGTCTATTAACCTCTTAGAGTCAATCTCAGTTTCTCCTCATAAAATAGGGATAACATTTGTGAGGGGCAGCATAATATAGTGTACAGAAGGCCATTTTTGGAATCAGGAAGAAACAGATTCAAGAGATGCTTCTAATAACTACTTTTGGGAGGGAGGTAATAACAGTTATTGTTGAATCATTTCAATCATGTCTAACCCTCTGTGACCCCATTTGGGATTTTCTTGGCAGAGAGATCAGAGTGGTTTGCCATTTCCTTCTTCAGCTCATTTTATAGATGAGAAAACTGGAGCAAACAGTAAGAGCCTGAGGTCAAATTTGAACACAGATCCTTCTGACTGTATGAAAATACACTTCCCATTTTAATTCTAGATTTTAAACTAGTGGCAGGTACTGTGTGACATGGGCAAAGTCACTTAATTTCAGAGGAATCCGAGCAGTTTTCTAAGATGATTAAGTTGGTGGCTATGAGTTACTGTTCTACATTGGTAGATGTTTCCTAAAATTAAGAAAATCACAAATCTGAAACAACAACAGAAACCACTTTTTCATAGAGTTGTTGTGAAGTTTAAATAAAATTATAGACATCCAGGGGCTTTGTAAGTGGAAGCTTGGATCCCTCCCATCACCTGTTGGCTCCTTTCCTATTCATGTGATGCTGAACAAAGCTGGAGATCATCACAAAACTGTTCTGAGTCCAGAACAAATTTATGCTCCATAATCTCAATTGGGTCCTCCTGCAGCAAATCAATCCCTTTTCATCTCCCTGATCCATTTAGGATCCCACTCAGCACAGCAGTTTTTCCAGATATCTCCATCCATCCTCAAGCCTCCCTCTCTGGGGAGAGCTTTGCCTCATATTTCACTGAAAAAAATGGAGGCCATTCACTGAGAGCTCACTCTTCTCTCCTCTTCACTTCATATCTCTCAGAAGCCTTTTTCTATTGCCTCCGCCTTCTCCCCTTGTCTCACATAAAGAAGTGGTCCTTCTCCTTGCCAAGCTTACTCACACAAGTGATCCCTTTCAATTCTGTCTTCTGCAGTATATCGTCCCTTCTGTCATCCCCAATCTGCCACTGATCGTCATTCTTCCCCCGGGTGCTGGCTGCTTCCCTGCTGCCCACAATCAAGCCTATATCTTCCCCATCCTCAAAGACCCCTCCTTTGATCCAGCCATACCTGCTAGCTCTCTCTCTATATTTCTCCTCCTTTGGTAGCTAATCTTCTGAGAAGGCCATCTCCAATGAATGCATTCTCATCCTTTTCACTCACTTTTTTCTTCTCTCTCTTCAGCCTGACTTGTAACTTCATCTTTCAATTAAAACTGGTCTCTTCAAAATTAATAATGGCATTTTAATTGGTAAATCCAATGGTCTTTTTCTCAATATTCCTTCTCCTTTATCTCTTTGTTGCCTTTGAGATTCTTAGCAAGCTTATTTTCCTGAATATTCTGTATAGGTTTTTTCCTCACTTTCCTCTGCTGTTATCCTCTGCCCTCAGTTCTCTTCTCCCTTTATGCTATTTCACTTGGGATCCCATCAGCTCCTACAGCTTCACATATCATCTCTATGCAGATGATTCTTAGATTGACTTGTCCAGTCTTGCATCTCCAACTGTCTATTAGTCAGCTCAAACATTTAAAACTCATATGACAAAGACAGAATTCATTATCTTTCTCCAAAAACCCTCCCATCTTCCTAACTTCTCTATCATTGTTGAGGTTCCATCATCCTCCCGATCACCCAGGCTACCAACTTAAATGTTATACTCAACTCAGAAGGCAAGGAATAACAATATTTAAGTACTTTAAATACTTCACATATAAAAGGATTTAAGCTGGTCCTGCAAGTCTCCAGAGGGTAGGGCAAAGATCAGTGGATGAATGTTGAAAAAAGGGAATTCATCGGCTTTGTGACACTAGATCGAGAACCAGCCCTGAAGTCAGGAGGACCTGAGTTCAAATCCAGCCTCAGACACTTAACACTTCCTGGCTGTGTGACCCTGGGCAAGTCAATCCCAATTGCCTCAGAAAAAAAAAGGGGGGGGGAAGGAAAAAAGGAATTTAGGCTAATCTAAGGAAAGCCTTCCTAACAATTATAACTGTTCACAAGAGTAGTGGACAGCCCTGAGAGCTAATAGGTTCTTTGTCATTGGAAGTCTTTCTTTTAGCATCCCTTATTAAAAGATTAGCTGACCATTGGTTGAGTATTTTGTAGCTAGGAATCTTATATCAGTACATGTTGTTTGGGTCAGGTGATATTTAGGACCTCAAAAATTTGGTGACTCTGTGACAAGATAAGATATACCTCCCAAGAAGGAAAATAGAAAACAGCTCCCAAAGCTCTCATTTTAGTGAGCTGCCCCCATCTTCCTGTCCCTGATCATTCATCCCTTGGATCTGGGAGCCCAGATTTCAATTTCAGGCCCCAAAGATTTCTATAGTTGATTCAGACAGCTCCTTCCCCTAAAGCTCTCACAACAGCTTTTATATTGTGCATCTTTAAAACAGACCCAGCCACTGAAATAGGAATAGACTGGCTAACGGAAAGGATTTTCCCAGCAACTCTATTTGTTAATAATGACGATATTAGCAGTAACAACTACTTAGCCTCTTGATAAATATTCATGCTTGCAGGGCAAGGCTTGGCAGCCCAAGATGGCTTCCCCCCAAATCTGTACTTAGTATGAGAAGACGGTGCTGGATACCCGGGTACCTGCTACTTCAGCCAAAGCAGTTCTTTGGAAGGAAATAGCCTCAGGGCCTCAATTTAGGGGCCAGTGATAAAATACACTGACTGAGTATTGAGGAGAATAGAAGGGTAGCAGTTGAAAATGGTAAAACTTTTTTATTGTAAGTTCTGTAAATAAACAAACTCCCACAAAACGCTGGATCTTTGGAATCTTCTATCCAAAGGGAGGAACCCAAACATAAGTCAATAAGTCATCATCTCAAGCTAGGTAGAACCAAAAGATGAGCAAGATGTCCAGTATTCCTGCTTCTTGGCTATGCTTGTCAATTCAGCTCTGACAACGAATGGGAAGCTAGGAGTGGGTCTAATGGAGGGCTCAGATTCAGGATACAAGGGAAGATTGTTCTCGGAGGAGGGGCTGTACTGGAAGCCACCATGAACCCACAGGAAGGCTAGGGCCTTATGCCAAGAAAGTTGATTTCAACGCCAGTGAAAAAACACTAGCCTGGATTGATTCAGGCAGAGCAGCCAGTATTATGAAGGCTGGAGAGAGAAGTACAAACAGAGAAACAAAGACAGAGACAGGGGGGCAGAAAGAAATGAAAATGGCCTTACTCTCAAGGAGTTTACACTCTATATCCTTGAGGTATTAATTTAAAAAGAGGGAAGCAACAGGACTTGACAGCTGATTGGATATGGAGCGTGAGTGCAAATGAGTGGTTGGCCCCTTCAAGGGATCAAGTTGGAGAAGTGAGGAAAATGTGACAAGATTGATAGCCTGGGAAAGAACTGTAGGGACTGGAGGTATTGAAGCAGGCAAAGAACAGGTCCAGAGAGTCATAAAGTGGAGGGATTAATGATTATGATTCAGAGCAAGAGGAAGGAGGCAGGACACTGAGGAGTGATGGCAAGATCAGAGCTATGACCATTTCTGTGTGCAGCTGAGGTATAAGTCACGAGCGACAGTGATTTAGATAACCTCTGAGGTCTCTCTTCCTTCTGAGGTTCTGGAGTGGAAATAGTAGCCATAATAGAGGTAATATCAATACTGAATATATACTTTATACTCCTGGCTTTGCAAAGGGCATTCATATTCATTCTCTCGTGTGATATTCACAATATCTCTGAGACACAGATAGGACTGTTGTTATTGTTGAATTATTTCAGTTTTACACATGGGGGGAGTGTAAAGAGATTAAATGACTTGCTCAAAGTCATAAAGCCAGTGAATGTCAGGGCCAGAATTATCACCAAATTCTCTAGCAGTTCTATGCCCTTTTTTCCCTACCAAAATGCTATCTTATCTGGATGGGGGAATGATGAGCTGATACCCGTCCCTCTCCTTATCTCTCCCCCTCCCCCATGACCACTTCTGAGATCTGGCTAGGAGCCTTTCCTCTGGCCAAGTCTCAGGATTGGAAAAGCCACCAATTAACCTGAAGTGTCCCAATTTTCACACCCTGGAAGCCAGAGTTGAAGAGTGTGAAATTCATTCTCCATGGTAGATTACCAGTTCCCTGGAAGCTTTCAATGCAGGGCATGGGGGTGGCACTCTACAGCTAATCCTCCCGTTTCTGTTTTTCACTGGAGGAATTCCTTTCTGTGTCCAGAATGCAGCCTAAGCAACAGCATCTTGGGAGTATTGCTCAGTTTTTGTGATTTGCTTGTCTCTTTAGTTCCTGGGCTGTGGTGCAGGTTGCCCTGCTCTGCAGTCACTTTCTCTGGAGGTTTTTCTGAAGTCTTGGGGGTGGGGGGTGGGGTAATGGCAACAGGTGGGACAGGTTGGCAATTCTCTAATTGATAATAAGAGGGAGGAGCTGACTGAGCAAAGGGACAGGACTTCCTGTTCATATTTTTTCCTAATATGGAATTAGCCCTTAATCTCCAAATTCCCTATTCAAGAAGGATCAGGCAAAATGCATCATTCTATACATCGTTCACCAATACACATTTATTAAGGTGTTTCCCATGTGCCAGACATTAGGTTGACATCATGAGTCAAACGATGTAATTGATAATTGATTATTATTATTATTATTCTGTTTTTTAAAAAGTCAAACCAAGTCCATTTTTATTTATTTAGATAAATAAGATAGGTAATTAGCTACCTCTGTCCCCATATTAAGAGGGGTATTACAGAATACTTTTCAATATTGCTTTTTTATAAAAACACTCATTTTCCATACCAGGAATCTTTGCTCTCCAAGACACAAATATTTATTTGTACTAAGTCAGGTGACTTTGAAGAATATCATCATTATTATCACCATCTATTATTATTATTATCCTCAAATTTCCATTTCATTTAATTTTAGAATACCCCCAGAACCTTATTGGAAGCTCCCTTCCCCTTGAAAACTTCCCTTTGATGATACTATTTTCAGAAATAGAAAAAGCACTGACTGAACTTAGGAGTTAGGAAACATGGGTTCAAATGCCATCTGCAAACTTAATATAGATCAGACCCCAGGCAATTAGCTTGATCATGGAACCTCCATTTCTGTATCTATAAAAAGGAGATATTCATCTTTATCTATTTTTTATGGTTGCTTAAAATACTATCAATGTAAGAGCCATTGCTTTGTCTTTTTTATTGACAAAATGCTGGAAAGAGGGATCCTCTACCTCATTTTTACTCTTTTACTACCTTGCCCCACTTCCCAGAGTTGTGAGAATCAAATGAGATGTTTGCAAAGCACTTAGCAGAGCGCATGATACTTAGGAAGCATTGTATGAATGTCAACTGTTAGGATTATTATTTTCCCCAATAGAAAGTTAGCTCAGTCAAAACGAAGAGAAAATTATACATAGTGACAACAAGATTATGTGGTGATCAACTGTGATAGACTTGGCTTTTTTCAACAATGAGGTGATTCCAGGCAATTCCAATAGACTTGTGATGGAAAGCGCCATTCATATCCAGAGAGAGAATTAAGGAGACTAAATGTGGATTGAAGCATAGTATTTTCATGCTTGTTGTTCTTGTTTGTTTGTTTCTTTTTTCATTCTCATGTTTTTTTTTCCTTTTGGTCTGATTTTTCTTGCACAACATAACAGATAGGGAAAAATAGAATTGCACACATTTAACCTGTATCAGATTGCTTGCTATTTTGGAGAGAGGAAAGGTAAGAGAAGGAGGGAGGAAAATTAGAACACAAAATTTTTTCAAAAATGAATGTTGAAAACTATCTTTATATGTATTTGGAAAAATAAAATACTATTGAAAAGTGGGGAAAAAAGAAAAGAAAATTAGCTCAAGAGCAGGAATTACTCTATTTTTGTCCATGTATCTCTGGTATAAAGTGCAGTGCCTTACACTCAGGACATGCTTAATAGATATTTGACAAATGAACAGCAGCACATTTTGAGTGAATCTGAAAAGTCATCAGGAAGGTGCTTTTGCTTTCTAGAGCCAACCACAAAGAGCAAAGAGACTTGCTCAATCTTGGATACTAACTATGGATATAACTTGGTGGGATTGATGCTATATGTGATATAATAAATAACAGATAAATAAGTGAGAAAAAAGCACATCTTATTCTGACAGAGGTCTTCCTATGGTGAACACGAAATGATGTACAATGTTTTTTCCTTAATTGTTTTCTCTCTCCCCTTCTTCCCCAGAATAGGGAAGGTCCAATTCTAGGGTGATGTCAGAGTGTATAAATCTAGAAGGGACTATGATATCAAAATAGAGAGAATTTTTGAAACTTATTTTTGAAAGACATGAACAGAAGATAGAATGATACACCAGTTACAAAAATTGTCAATCAAATATTTATTAGCTACCTACAATATTCCTAAGTGCTGTGGCTACAAAGACAAAATGAAACAGTTCCTGCCTTCAAGGAATTTCTATTCTATGTGATGAATGCAAAAGAATGGTGGAGTCTGTAAGAATAGTCTCAGGAATAAATAATGTTGAAAATTAGATGAGCCTAGTTGTTGTTCAGTCTTTTTTTTCAGTCCTGTCTGACTTACTGATCCCATTTGGGCTTTTCTTGACAAGAATATTGGAGAAATTCTGCATAACTTCACAACTGGTTTCTTAATTGTGAGTAGGGATAAATCGTCAGAGAACCTAAAACTCAAAAAAATTAGAAACAAATGTACTTTTTTTGTTTTGAATGCAATTGGGGGAAAACATTAAAAAATAAATTAAATTAAAATATTGGAGAAGTTTTGCCATTTTTCTTTTCCAACTCATTTTACAAATGAGGAACTAAGACAAATAGGGCTGTCTTACAGAGTGACACAGGTAGTCAATATCTGAGTCTAGATTTGTACTCAGGAAAATGAGTCTTCTTTATTCCAGATTGGAGTACTCTAACTACTTGATCACCTAGCTGCCTACGAGGCTGGTAAAGAAACCTAAAAGACAATAGTGTTTGTCTGGGTTTGATTTATTTTTAACTTTGTTGGGGAAAAGAGGAAGATCAAAGGAGAAGAAGAGGGCTATTTAGTTTCTATAACACAATAATAAATGACAACAAAAAGACATTAAAGCTGACCAGTTTCATTTTTTTTTCTCTTTTCTCGGAAAATGGCAGAAGAAAAATCGCTAAGAGGGAATTGATGCCCAAGAAGAGTAAGTAGGCATAGTAAGAAAAAAAACACAAAATTGTCCTTAATGAGGATGGTAAGGGAGCCTGCATGGCCCAAATGAACACATTCTCAGGTACCAATGTGGTCCTAACATCACTAGTAGCTAGGGTTTCTTGTAATAATTGGTGGATGTTACTACTGAGTCATGATTAGTGACTTCTAAAATTGACTCCAGAGAAGAGGAAAGGTGGGCAAGGACAGGAGAGAAGCATGTGTTCCATTTGTCATAAAAGGGGGGAGAATGGAGTCTATCAGCTTTAGGCTGACAAATTTTACTTTAAATTCCTAAAATCATTCTAAAACTTATCATTCGAGTGATAGTTAATGAACATTTACAAAAGAAAGCAGAATCATCATGGCTTCATCAAGAAGTCCTGCCAAGCTAACCTTATTTCTGCTCTTAAAAGGATTAATAATCATAGATCATTTTATATATATATACATATATACACATATATATGTATATATATATATAATATACACATATTACATATATATAATATTAACATACTATATATATAATATATATTTTGGACTACACCCATAATTTCTAGAGCTATAATATAGACATATATTTTGGACTAGACCTATAATTTCTTTTGTGTCCAGGACCCTTAGTGAGGAATCTCTCTACCTCTACTAATGCAAAGTATTTCCTGACCTGTAACTTAGAGTTGCCTGAGGACACTGAGCAGTTACATGACTTTCCAGGGTCACAGTACAAATTTAGGGTTAGAGTTAGACTATTGGATTTTGAACCCATATCTTCCTGATTTCCAAATCACCTGTAGACCACTCTGCCTTGACTCTTATACAGTGTCTGGAACATAGTATGTAACAAATGTTGGTTTATTGACTGATTATGAATTCCAATGATAAATGAATAGTTGAAGACATACTGAAGACTTTGTGACTCTTAGTATGCTTTTAGTCACTGTTACTGAGGAAGCAGAAGGGAGTCCCATGAGGATTATTGTTCATCCTTCTTTCTTGAAGAGGACCAATGACATCACCCTCAGGGATTAGATTGGATGGATTGGATTTAAGTGAGGCAGAACTTTGAAAAGTCATCAGCTTCACTCTCTCCTACAGAGGCAATCCGAGTCCGGCAATGGCCCATCCCCATAAGGCGAGGGACAGTTTGGCTTATCAGTTCTATGGGTCATCTTGGATAAAGGTTCATCACCTAGTTGCCATCTTGTATTAATATGTCTCTCTGTCCTTATCCAGTCTGATCTTCCAAGCTGTAAATAGAGTTATCAGGACCACAGTTGCAGTGCAAGGATTTTCCATCATGGCAAAACTCTCCAAGGCTTAATCTCCATGAGCTTAATTTTCAAGAATCAGATCGTTTCCATGTCATCATATGGTATCCAAATAGGGCTTTTGTGAGAGAAGATATGGTGTCTGAAAATATTTGCTGTCATGATTATCTACTATCTCCTAGCCACCCCAGATTGCTTTGCTGAGAATCATGGACATGAGTTGGGAGTTCAAACCAGGCCATGTACTTCCAATGACTATAGGCACTTATCCCCAAGAACATATAACATATGTGTGTTCTATAAACACATGTAACATGAATGTTTTGGTGATTGATATTTCTTTGGCCAGTGATTACCTGTCTCTTTCTATCTCTCAAAGTTTTATGACAGGTCTGTCTTTATCATAATGCTTACTGAATTGATTCATTCAGTTACTATTTGTTGAAATATTGGCGTTTCCGGGATATTTCAATAGTTTGTGGCAGGGTTGGCAACTAGCCCTCAGGAGCTGTGAGCAGCTCTTAAAGTCTATCCAGGATGCTTTTTTAGCTAAAATAAAAGAATGAGTCTGTACCTGTGTGATGAGTCATCTCATTAACAGGCAAGCACGAGTCTCTGTTCTCAGAGAAATGCCTGAGAATCATTGATTGTCTTTCATTTAAAAAAAAAGTTCAAGAAGTCTATAGAAGGGTGAATGTTTTGAATCATGCCTAAAAGTGAAAACAACCATGAATTCACTTAACTTTGAGAAAGTCTTCAAAGAGGCTCAAGGACAGAAGCTTCACTAATTGGCACAACACTACATGATATGTGAATGGGTGATCTCACCTCTGTTGGTATTCTCCTGACAGCATGGTAAAGTGAAGAGCAAGCTAGTTTGGGAGTCAAAGGATCTGGGTTCAAATCCTATCTCTGTCACCTATTACTTGATGAATTTGAGCAAATTACTCTAGTTTCTTCATCTGCAAAATGATGTGGTTGGACTATGTCCTAGTTTGTTATGAATCTGTGAGCCCATGAGTACTCCAGTGACACAAATAGTGATCCAGCCTTGACCTCTCTGCCTAGGGCATCTAGGTGCTGTGTTGGCTAGTTTAAGGTTTGTGAAGGGCTCTGTTTATATATTTTAGTTGATAGAATAATAAAGTGGGAGAGAAAGAGTGCTGATAAGGGTAACTAGGTGGTGCAGTGGATCTGGAATCAGGAAGACCTGAGTTCAAACCCAGCCTTAGATACTAACTAGCTGTATGACTGGGCAAATCACTTAATCTCTACCTACATTACTTTCTTCCATTTATAAAATGGGGATGATAATAACACCAACCTCATAGCTTGATTGTGAAGATAAAATGGGATGATAATTGTACACAGCTTAACACAGTGCCTAGCACGTAGTAGGTCTTTTAAAATAAATGTGTGTTTCCTTTCTTCCTTCTCAAAGTAATCAATCTACAAGCATATATTAAGGACTTTCTACTTATGGGCATTATGAAAGACATTGATGATATAGAGACAATAACGATAATAGCTACTTTTAAAGTTTCTAAAAGTATATAATTTTCTGGGCCTCACAACAATCCTGGAGAGTCCCCATTTTAGAGATGAGAAAATTGTGACAGAGTTCTAGTGACTTGTCTGGAATCACACAGCTAGTAAATGCCTGAGGTTCCAATGTAGGTCTTCCTGATTTCCAAATCTGTCACCCTCCATCCAGGGCTTCTTACTTGCCTAAAATGAAATTTCCCACAAATAAAATGGTCTCTGTCCCTCCAAACCTTATGATCTGTTGGAGAAAACAATATTCCAGATATTTTACTTAATATCTGTGTAATCTTGGGTGAGACTCTATCTGCAGGACTCAGTTTCCTCATCTATAAAATGAGAGGTTAAATTCAATGAGTTCTAAATTCCACGATCCTGTTAGTGTTTGTCCAAAGATAGAGGTGATTCTCTGACAGGCAAGTGAATTGGATTTAAATGAGGAAGGGCTGTGCAAGGTCACTTTTTTTCTGGAATCAATGAGTATTTCCTTTCCTGAAACCTGGAAATCAATGGGTATTAGGCAACTTCTAACAAGAGTGCTTCTGAAGAGGCCACCTGTGTCATTTTTATGAAACTAGTTGTTTCTGAAACATAGAATGGGATTTTCAGTTTAAAAATTCTTACTCCTTTTGATTCACCCTTCTGTCCAGCTATGCTGCTCTTCTTGCTTTAAAATTTTCATGGAGCTTTTCCATAAATTATCTACCCTGAACTTCACAACAACCCCATGTTGTAAACCCTACAGTTATTATCATCCCAATTTACAGAAAAGGAGGCTGAGAGGGTCAAAGGACCTTAGGGAAACCGAGGCCCCAATCTTGCCCTGGTATCTCAAACATTCCCTTACTTGGTCTCAGATTTATGATTTGCTTGATGAATTGTTGATGCTTAGTCATATTTGACTCTTTGTGATCCCATTTGGGGTTTATGGCAAAGATACTGGATAGTTTGTCATTTCTTTCTCCAGCTCATTTTGTAGATGAGGAAATTGAGGCAAACAAGGTTATGTGGACTTGTCCAGGTCACACAGCTTAAAAATGTCAGGCTGAATTTGAACTCAGGACTTTCAAGACTCCAGACTCAGTGCTCTATTCACTGCATCATCCAGGGAATCCCCACTGAAGAAATGCCTTGTACCAATACAGACCAGTAACTGATATATAGCCCATATTTCTACCTAAAGCCACCCTGTCTGTAATGGAGGTTGGGTGTGGTCCCATTGCCCCATTTCTCTTAATTACTTTCTCAAGCCTGCCTCGAATTTCCCTAGCTCACAGAAAGCCCTCCAGCAAGTTCACATAATAATGGGCAAAGGGCTTTGAGCTATCAAGAAAAGAGACACTACATTAAAAGCTTGGGATTATTATAGATATAAAATCAGCAGGGACACTGACAGACTTCATTATTATTAGAATCTAACCAGCTGACCACACCAATAACATGTCAAGCAAGGTAACTAGGGCTGACATAATGACATTTGGCAGCATCACTGTCTCTGGAGAGCTGATGCTCACACAGTAAAACTGCTTCCTCTCTTTCCACTGGCAAGTGGTGAAATTTGCTTCCTTTCTGCTTTCCTCTTTATTTATTTATTTTTGACACTGGATCTTCTTATGTTTCCCAGGCTAGAAATGCAGTGGGCATCCACAGGTTCAATGAGTAATTCTGCTCTTTGGGCACAGAAGTTATAACTTGCTCCATTTCTGACCTGGGCTGATTTACCCTCTTCTTAGGCAGCTCTGTGCCTTCCATGCTCAGGACTCATAATATTGGTGCCTTGGAATTAATTTGGATGCTCAATTATATTTAACCCTTTTGAAGCTCAGGAAGCAACTGAAACAACTCACTGACCTCAGTCTCCATTAATAGCAGGACTCTTACAGACCCTGTCCTTGTTTTTTAACTGGAATTAATAGGTATTATCCTTGCTTGCACCCTGCCACATCTTCCTCCAAACAATTCCCCAAGATCTGCACTCTGAGGGAACGATGAATGAACTTTTGTCTTTAAGGAACTGGGATAAAGCATTAATTTGTTCTTAGGCTTGACTTGATATGAAGGATGAGGGGCACTTATTTGCTAAGTCTAGGTATTGGGTTGATCTCGAACTCTGAAGAGGACTCATATCCATTACAGATACAGGATCTTGGGAGATTAGAGACAGAAAGGAGCCTGCTCTAGTGGGGTGTACTGTCCATCAGAAATCCTGAATCTTTTGGGTTCCGGGGCCAATACCCTACAGTGAAGGCGATTCTCTTCTGTAACAGATGCCAAGTCTCAGGAAATCAAAGTTACTAGGAAGCCAAAGAGTGATGACAATGTTCACCTGTAGCTCAAAGAATAGCTTACAAGGGAGTCAAGATCTGGGTCCAACTGAATTTAATCCTGAAGAAGCTTTACCCTAAAGAAAGGGAAGTTAGATTTATTCCCCACTTTCTGGCCTCTAAAATAAAACTTAAGTTTTAGCTCAAGTTGGGCATCTTCAAAAGGATCCATGCTAGAAAAGTTATTCAACAGACAAAGGAATGGATGTCAAGAAAGGATAGCTATTACTTTCCTCCCCCTCAAAAGAACTGCTGAAAAACAACCGTTTGGACATGTATACATATATTGTATTTAATTTATACTTTAACATATTTAACATGTATTGGTCAACCTGCCTTTTTTTTTGGGGGGGGGGAAGGAGGGGAAAAATTAGAACAAAAGGTTTGGCAATTGTCAGTGTTGTAAAATTACCATGCATATATCTGGTAAATAAAAACTATTTAAAAAAAAAAAAAGAACTGCTGAAAACACAAGACTCATAAGTACACATGATTACATATGTAAAACATAAATTATCTCTCACATTTATTATATCCCTCAGGAGATAGATTCCATGAGGCTTGTGGCTCTATTGAGCACTATCCAAGATCTCTATCAAAGACCAGAGTTTAAATATTCTGACCAGCCAGACTCATCTTTCTTATGATGGTCATTTCCTCTGAGAAGGCTATATGTAGATGCAAAAAAACCCTCCCACTAGGCAGCCAACCTCCAATTCAAGGACTTCAGATCTCCCAAACTCATGAGATCAGAGATTACCTTTACTGCTTGCTCTGGAGAACAAAATTCCTTGTCATAACTCTGAAGAAGATAAGAAGAAATCAAGTATTTGTGCCATGTACTGGTGTACCTTCTGGGTATACCTCATTTCATATAACCTTGTAGTGAAGCTATAAGACTAGTGCCAAATATATGACTTTAAGACAACTGAAAGACTAGAACCCAGATGCTTAGACAGCTCCCTGCTTCCTCCACATGTCACCAAACTCCTAAGTTCCCTAATACTTGAAATACCCAAACCCAGAAAAGGATATTGCCACCTCCAAGTGATGTTGGGTTCACTCATCAGGACCATGGAGAGTGATGGCTCCAATCATTAGGCTCTTTTCCCAAGTGATAATGGACAAACTTCAAGTCCATTATTGTAGTTCTTGAGTATGTTGTTTTCCTGGTTCTGCTTACTTCACTGTGCATCAATTCATATTAGTCTTTCCATGCTTCTTTGAATTGGTCACATTCATTGTTTGTTACGGCATAGTAATATTGTTATTCTTATGTAGCACAATTTCTTTCTCTAATCAACAAGCAATCTACTTTGCTTTTGGAAACTTAGTTTTGCTCTAACAAAAGTGCTGTGATTAATATTTTAGTACCTTTTTTTTGGGGGGGGATCCTTTTTTTCCTATCTTTGACCTCCTTGGAGTACATGCCCAGAAGTGAGGTATTTAGATGAAAGAGTATGGACATTTTCTCATCTCCCTACCCACCCTTTTAAAAGCATAGTTACAAGCTGCTTTCCAGAATGGTTAGATCAATTCTCAGATCCACTAACAATATATCAGGTGGCCCATATTCTCCCTGTTTCTCCAATATTTTCATCTTGAGGGCTTTTGTGAAAAGCAAAGATCAGCTATGTAGAAACTTAGTAAACTCTAAAGTACTAAATAAATGTAAGTTTTTATAATTCTTAACCTCATATTCCACTTCCTTTTCTTCCTACCTCAACAAGCTCATGAATTTCACTATAGCAAAAAAAAAAAAAAAAAAAAAAAAAAAGACCTATGAAACAAAAACATTTCCAAATCCCATATGTGTACTGGCGTTTTTATCTTGAGTCAGGAAAAATTTAGTTCAAAACCTGCCTCTGGCCCTTTCTAACTGTTACCAAACCTTTCTGAATCTATTTCTTCACCTATAAAACAGGTCTAGGACCCGTAATTGGTATGTGTAGTACTTAGCTCACAAAACTGTAAAGACCAAATGACCTAATACATGTAAAGGGATTAGCAAATTTAAAAGCATTATATACAGATCAGTTGTTATTATTATAAGGACAACATCTTATGGGTCCAAATTTCATTACAAACCAAGAGCCTGGCAAGTCCCATGGATACTATTCATATTAGAAAGGGAGTGTGTTCTCCATCAAAACATCACTCACAGAACTATGGTTGCTAAGAAACTTAGAGGTAAGATAGGAAAGCCACAGGAAGCCATAGTCTGAAACATTAATTTCAATGAAGAACAAATTCAAAAATCTTCCCGGAACCAAGCCCTTTAGCTGGATGCAGTGTGGTGAATTAGGAGAAGCCCAGAGCTACTGGGTAGGCATGAGATGCAATTAGGATAACACTCTAGTTATTGACTATGAAGGACTTTTGAATCCTTGCTCCCCTCCCCTCTATTTCACTGCTGCAGGATCCAAATGAGTTTTCAGGGTCTATGAAGCTTCTGAGAGCCCCATACTGGCAAAATTCTAGCTTTGCTAAAAAGATGAAAAAAAATGTACCTTTCTCCCTCCCTTCTTTTTGCAGAAGTAGAAGACTGTGGAGGTGGAAAATTATATACTTGTCAAATTTGGCTGATTAATTTTGCTCAGCGACTTTCTCCCCCTCCACACCTTTCCTTGTATTAACAACAGATGGTTCTTGGGATAGGAAAGAGGGAGAGGATCATGGCATAATAGATTTAGATTGGATGGGATCTTAAAGATATTAGTTTATCCTCCTCATGTTGGGCTCCAGCAAAAGTCTATAGGATGGGGCAGCTAGATGGTGCAGTGGATAGAGCACCAACCCTGAAATCAGGAGGACCTGAGTTCAAATCTGGACTTAGACACTTAAGCTGTGTGATCTGGGCAAGTCACTTAACTCCAATTGCTTCAGGAAAAATAAAAAAAGACTATAGGACTTTCCAAGGTTATCCATGAAACAAGAGACAGAGTCAGAATCTGAACTGTCTAGAGATCCAGTACTCTTATATTAAATAAAGGCAATATAAACACAAAATAGATTATTTAAAAACTAAGGGGTTAGACTGTTATCTCTAAGATGCTCGGCTGAAATACATGGGAGCCACCTGACAGTGGCTGCTAGAGTTCCAACCCAGAATGGATCTCCTCGTGTGAGAGGATACAAGGAGACTGAGAGGCCATTGCATTGTCTGACCTCTCTCCTCTTCCCTCTGCCTCCAGTTTATCTCATTCCCAGTCTGCAACACCTGTGTCAGCAAAGGCTGCCCTGCTACTCCTTCAGATGCTATGATCCACAGCTGTGGAGGCTCTCAGAGAATTGATCTGTCCCTTAACAGTGTTCTCCAGCTATAAGTCTATAATGCTATCATCCTATGATACTATTACTATAAAACTCATTTTACAGATAGGGAAACTGAGGTAAACAGAGCTTCAGTGACTTCCCCGAGGGTCACACCACTAGTATGTTTCTAAGGTTGAATTCAAGTTTTATTGATACCAGGTCCAGAGTTCTATTTACTGTACCACCTAGTTGCCCGTGGTATAAAAAAAAGGCAATAATAAAATTTTTAAAAGGAATAAAAATTGGAAGTGATTTAAAAGTTATGGAAAATCAAATGTGTTTCATTGAACATTTTATCTATGGTGACCTACCTATGAAGGCAATTTTTATATAAGACACAATCAATGCACATGATTAACCTATAACAGATTGTCTTAAGGAGGTAAGGGAAGGAGGGAGAAAAATTTAGAACACAAAGTCTTACAAAAATGTATGTTGAAAACTATCTTTACATGCATTTGGAAAAATAAAATACTATAGAGGGGAAAAAAGACAACCAAGGGTCTGTATGATCAGAAAGAAGGTGGGTACAGTCTGCAATAAGAAAGAGAAATAAATAACAAATGGACAACACACCTGAGGGTTTCTGGCCATCCACAAGTACAGAGTACTCCAAAAGTCTTAGTGAAATGAGATAATAATATTGAATCATAATGATCAACTCTAATTGCTTAAAACTAAGATGGGGATGGTATTTAGCTCATTGAGGTATACTCTTAGTAAGTTTTATGGGAGATTTGGAGAAGATCGAGAGACTTGGATAGGTAGTGAAGGATACACCATATAGATCAAAAATGACCTCTCTCATGTAATGTTCTTGAGTCTGAGAAGAAGAATAATCACTTTTTGGGGGGGCAGGAAATCATCACATACCACATTATTCTTTTCCCCTAAACTCAATTACTTGAATGTCTATTTGCCTCTGTCTATTTAATAGCACCTCAACTAGAGCAAATCTTCTTAAACAGTGGCTTGTGACCCCTTATGGGTCACATGGAACTAAATGTGGGGGTCCTGAAATTATGATTATCAATAAACAGTTGATTTTGTATACTTATCTTATGCTTGGGCTATTCCTGGGCAAAAGGGGGTCACAAATGGAAAGAGTTTAAGATGGAGTATAATCAGGATAAGAATAAGCTCCTGGATTCAAATTGCAAACTGTGTGAGTTTGGGCAAGGGTTTAACCTCTCTGGACCTCAGATTCCTGATCTGTCCAATAAAGTGTTTAGACTTGATGTAGCTTCTGAGGCTCTTGCAATTCTTAGTCTATGATAATAGGATTCTTGGGGGAGGGGCTGAGTGTCCTACTTTATGTCCTATCCCTTCTTCCCTTACTGCCTCCCCCAGCACCTAGCACAATGCCCAGCACAGACAGTGCTCAATAAATATTTATTCCCAAGACAGAGAAGAGCCCAATTAGGAAGAAGCAGTAGAGAGCCAAAATCGGTGCTGTTCAGAGCAGAGTGGGATGGGGAGGAGCAAAGCTGGCATCCAGGTCCACAGAGGTCATGGCAGCCTCTGACACTTCCTGCTCCAGGACCCTGCTTAGGTCTCATTCAGCTCCTGGACCGAGATTCCTGTCCCGCAACTAATTACCTAAATGGACACAGGCTGTTGAGAGACAGTCGCTATTCCCTAATAGAATTTGCCCTCAAGTGCAATTTAATTTTCTCTGAGGTTGTTTTCCAGCCCCTACCCCTTCCCTCCCCCTAGACACCAGTGTTTCCCCAGCTTCAGAGTGGGATCAAAGCACCTTCTCTTCAGGGAAACCTGCCACCCTGCTCTCCCCTTTCCCCTGATCGCCTTCCTGCTTTTGTCCCCCCCTGACCGCCCCCTTCTCCCCATGGCCCACGCACCTGCCTCTGCCTCCCTTTCCCTTGTAGGTGACTCTCTCCCTTGGAGGGGACTCGGTGTGCTCTGGATGCTGTTCCCTCATGAACCCTTTGGCTTTGTAACTAAGGCTGGACGAAATTTAAAGTAAACCCTCCCAGCTTCCATGTCTTCTTCAAAATGAAGGTGAATCTGTCCTCCTGACCTATGGTAAGTACAGCTCCTTCTGCGCTGTGAACCTACAGGGCAATGGGATGGAGGGGGGAGGGGAAGGGAGAAATGAGAAACTCCCACTAAGATCTTGGAGGGGAGGGTGGTGGAGGAAAGTCTTCCTCGAGCCTTGTTTGGGGGATCTCGATAATGTCGTTTGGGCTCTGAGAGCACAGATGGGATGCGGACAGAGCTCTGGGAGTTTAGGGTAGAGTCAGACTTCTTAGCAGCTCTGGCTCCCTTCTTCATCAGAGGCCTTCAGTCTCTGCTCTGATTCCTGCCCCAAAAAAGTGGATTGGGAACTTGACTGGTGGCTTAGAGACAAACCAAGAGCCTTGTCCTCTCCTGTACCCCGATGGGTACGCTGCTGATTTGGATCACTTTTCTTTCTTCGTCCTCCTTGGACTCCTAGATGGGGAGCTCCCTCTCTGGAAGATGCTTTTCATTCCTTTCCCTGAGAATCCCCTCGGGCTGTCTGCTAGCAGCCTTCTGTCCCTAATTACAGAGTTCTGAGTGACTTGGGCCAAGGGAGTTCTGGGTAGGATCAAGGCTGGGTCTTGTGATACTTGCTTCACAGAATAAGGGGGTGGAGCAAGGAAAAGAGAGTGAGAAGGGGAGAGAGGAGAGAGAGATAGAGCGAGAGAGAGACAGAGACAGAGACAGACAGACAATCAGAGAGACAGATAGACAGAGACAGAATGAGAGACACAGAGAGACAAAGATAAACAGAGACAGAGAGGTAGAGACAGAGAGAGAGATACAGGTATACAGAGACATAGAGAGACAAAGATAGAGTGAGAGATTGAGAGAGAGAGAAAGAGAGAGACAGAGACAGAGACAGAGACAGAGAGAGAGACAGAGAGAGACAGAGACAGAGACAGAGACAGAGAGAGAGACAGAGAGAGACAGAGACAGAGACAGAGACAGAGAGAGAGACAGAGAGAGAGAGAGAGAGAGAGAGAGAGAGAGAGAGAGAGAGAGAGAGAGAGAGAATGTGAGAGACAGAGAGATAGAGGAGAAGAAGAGAGAGAGATAGAGGAGAGGAAGAGAGAGAATATTGAATTGAAAGGAAAGAGGAGGAAAAGGAGAGTAAGAGTGGAAAACAGCAAAATTATAAGAGTTGCGATTTAAGTGAGGGGAGAGCAGGAAGGTTGATGGGCCCTAGTAGGTTAGAGGACCATTCCATCATGTATGGAGTGAGATGGTGATTTTTTAAAATGGCTGAGCTCTCATTTGCTATCAAAATCTTGAGATGGAAGGAAGAGAACACTGAAGAGTAATGACAGAGGATGGATTGGTGTCAGGTCTGGGTCAAATGTAAGAAGATTCAGATGTCCATTCAGGGTACCACAGCACTTCCTAGCCCTTGCCTCTGAGAGGGCTTGTTGAGTTTGTGCACTTGTATGGATGAGGGCTTATCTAGGTCTCTGTCAAGGCAGAGCATTCTAATGAAGAGGAGTCTGAATTTGGAGACTGGAGAGACTTGAGTTCAAATCTTGTCTCTGATAAGTTCCAGGTCACTTAATTGATCCTTGGTTTTCTTCTGTAAAATGGGTTTGATGATAACTACTAACAAGGCCATTGGGGATAGGGTTTGGACCTGGGATTTTACTGGTATCGGGAATTCCCAGGACGTGGAAAATCAGGTCACTACTTTCTCTGCGGACTAAGTGACTTGTTCACCCAGACACTTAGTGTCACAGGCAAAGCCTGAACTCAGACCTTCTTGCCTCTGAGATTCTCTCTAGCTATTACACTGGGCTACTCCTCTCCCAAGGTTATTGTTAGGATAAAATGCAGAGAACTTTGTGAGTCTAAAAGCACCCCACGAATGCCCTCTACTGTTATTATTCCTATACATTCATTCACTTGTAGAATCCTCCATCTTGGTCAGGAAGGGATCCCAAAGGCCAGCTAGTCCAACCTCCTGTATCTTAAAGCTGAGACCCCAGGAGATTAACTTATACATACAAGTAGTGGTGCATCAGAATGAACTTTAAAACTATCAACAGATCTTTATTTTTGTCCCATTTATTATTTTATTTTTAGTTTATAGAATAAAACAAACATTTCCAAAACATGGTGTAATAGCAAATCTATTATGTACAACTCACTCTTCCTATTAAAAGAATAAAGTTATTGTATAAATTTCTCTTTTTCTCCCTTTTTTTCTTCTTTCTTCCCTGTTCCCTCTGCTCCCCTCCCCCCATGGCTACTATTAGATACAAATAGGTACACACACACACACACACACACACACACACACACACACACACATACACATGTGCCTGTGTAAAATTATGCTACACATACTTTTATTTGCAAACTTTTATTGAGCATCACTATATTCAAAGCACTTTCTGGGATACAGAAATTAATAAGGGAATCTGGCTTCAAGGCATTTACAATCCATTTGCTTCTGCTTGGGTGTATGAGTTTGTACTTAAGTATATTCCCTTACCTATGACTCAGGGAAGTGTCTCTCCCTAGTAGCTGAGAGAAAGGGACAGACTCTGTAAAGCTTGAAAAAGTTTGCTCTAAAGAGTTTCCTTTGCAATCACTAGGATGACCTCAGTCCTAGTGTTCAGAATTGGTCTCTCTGGATCAGTATTTTGAAGAGAAGGCTTTCTATACCCTAGTACAAGTATTCCTATGGTGATCCAAGATTGGGATGTTGAGAAATAAACCTGAAAGGAAAAGCATTTAGAAAAGGGGCTTTTAAAAGGGACTAGATTCTCTGGTCCCCTTAACTTAGCTGTAAAAATAAGTTCCCACTCACTATTAAAAAATAATAAAACAGTTCCATATTCATCATTTTGTACAAGAAGACTGGGATAAAAAAGAATGAAAGAAAGAGAAAAAGAGCATGTTTTCATCTGTATTAAGACACTTTCAGTTTTTTCTCTGGAGGTGGGTAGTATATTTCATCATTAGTCCTTTAAAATTGTCTTGGATCATTGTATTGCTGAGAACAGCTAAGTCATTCATAGTTCTTCATGAACAACATTCCTGTCACTATGTACAATGTTCTCCTGATTCTGTTTACCTCCCTATGCATCAGTTCATGTAAGTCTTGCCAGGTTTTTCTGAAATCCTCCTGCTTATTTCTTATAACACAATGATGTTCCATTATGTTCATATACCACAACCCCAGTTGATGGGTAACCCCTGAAATTCCAAGTCTTAGCCACCACAAAAAGAGTTGCTATAAATATTTTATACAAATAGGTCCTTTTCCCTTTTCATGGATGTCTTTGGAATATAGACAGTGTTGTTGCTGGAACAAAGGGTATCCACAGTTATACAGCCCTCAGGGCTTCTGCTCTCTACTTTTGATCCCTATTTTCTCAATATTTAACTTTCATAATTCATTCCAACTGTCCAGTATGAGTGTCTATGAGAAGATTTAGCTTACCTCACTCAGAAATCCAAAAGCTTTGAGATTTCATTGAATGAGCATTCTCTACTTTCTCTTTCCCCTCCCCCAGTAGCCCCCAATGTTCTACACCAGATAGTCCTGGTCCTAGTCTTAGATGCCCCCCACTCTGACTCCTTTATAGGAGGTCTATGTTGGGGGACCAACTAGAGTTTGCATTCCACTGATGTACTCTTGAAAAACACTGGGACCATTGGGCATTTAGGCAGTACTGTGGATAGAATACTGGCTCTGTGATCAGGAGGACCTGAGTTCAAATTCAGCCTCAGACACTTGATATTTACTAGCTTTGTGAACCCATGCAAGTCACTTAACCCCAATTGCCTCAAAAACACCCAAACCCTGGAAATTTAGAGGAGGATCTAATTTAAGTTCTGTTCAAAGGCACTTGGCAAGCGGATAATTGAATTTTGCTGTAGATTCAATTTGCCAAGTATTTATTAATCTCTGATATAATAGCCACAACATTTTAACCAGAGATTTAATATTTGCTAAGCACTTTTATATACATTTCCTTATTTGATTTTTAGAATAATCTTAAAAGGCAAGATACTGGATTTATTATCTCTATTTTAAAAATCAGGAGAATATGGCTTTAGACACTTACCAACTCTATGACCCTGGATAAGTCACTTAACCCTTATTGCCATAAAAAAATTGAGGGAGGGGCAGCTAGGTGGCACAGAGGATGGGAGGATCTGAGTTCAAATTCAGTCTCAGACATTTATGAACTTTGTGACCCTGGACTAGCTGCTTCTCAAAAAACAAACAAACAAACAAAAAACATCAGGAGACTAAGACTCAGAGCAGCTAAGTTTCCAGGGTCATAAAACAAGGAAGGGAGGATTTGAACATGGGCTTCCCCTGACTCCAAGTTCAGTGTTTCTTTCTCCATACTCTCTGTCCAGATGTGTCAGACTAGGGAAATACAAAATTATTGTAAATAAGACAAAATATCTATGGCTAAAAGGCAAAGTGAATAGAGCATTTGACCTAGAGTCAAGAAGACCTTCGAGTTCATATCTGGTCTCAGACACTAGCTAGCTATGTGACCCTGGGCAAGTCATTGTGCCTCAGTCTTCTCATCTGTAAAATGGGGATAATAATAGGACCTACTTCCCAAGGTTGTTGTGAGGATCAAATATAAGATAGCATATATACTGTACTTTACAAACCTTAAAGTAATTGTATAAATATCAGTGATGCTCATTCTGTTATTGTTTACTTGAATTTGTTTTCTTTTTGTTTTTTTTTCCTTTTTGATCTGACTTTTCTTGTGCAACAAGATAACTGTATAAATATATATACATATATTGGATTTAACATATATTTTAACATATTTAATATGTATTGGACTACCTGCCATGTAGGGGGGGGTTATGGGGAAAATAGGGGATAATTTAGAACAGAAGGATCAGTATTGAAAAATTACTCATGCATATGTTTTGTAAATAAAAAGCTTTACTAAAATAAAAAAATAAAAAGTAAATAAATATCAGTGATGATGATGATGAAGATGGAGAAGAAGAAGAAAAAGGAGGAAGAGGAAGAAAAGGAGTAGAAGGGAGGGAGGAGAGGATGAAAAAGAAGAGGAGGTGTGCATCACATACACAGAGATAATTATAAATTAATCTTTAATCTAGTCATTATTTTCAGATCTTCTGGTTTTCATTCTTGCTTTTATTTTTGTATATCTCATTTATTACTGGAATGTTGACATTAAAATAATAGTCCCTGGAATGGAATAGGGGCCTGGATCAGGTGTGAAAAATGAGAAGGGGTGCAGAGAGATGAGGTAATGGAGTTATAAAGTATAAGGCTGGAGAGGACTTTAGAGGTCATGGAACTGAAGCCTGGGTGGCAAAGGGGAAGGGAAAGGAAGTGGAACAAGAGGAAGTCAAGATCTTACTTGGCTAATAAATATGTTCCTGGGCATTCAAAAAAAAAAAAAAAAAAAAAAAAAAAAAAAAAAAAAAAGATTGAGCATTTGAAATATAGTTTCTGTCAGAACCCAAGTTTTGCCCCAGGGTGCCCAGAGAAGAAAAACCAATGTGTTCCAAATCAGAACTCCATTTCTTGCCTCAAGGCATTTGTGTTCAATTCCAATTGAACTGCCAGTAATCAAACATTCCCAAGTTCAAGTTCCAGCTTTAAAAGAAAAAAAGGATTCCTTTCTTTATGACCTGAATGAGTTTCTTAACTTCTCTTTAGCTTTTTTGTTAAAAACAAAGAAATAATAGAGCACAACAAAAGGAATAAAATATAATAAAATATAATGAAGGGTTATGATATTCCTAAGGTGCTGTATCCATTGCAGTACTTCTTTGCTGAGTAGGAGAACAAATTTAGCACTTCCTGTAAAACTACTTTTCGTAGCTACTCCTAAAACAGTCATTCACAAGCCACTACCTATAGTTCAACTCCTTACTGATCAGACAACACACATGGCTGGCTCTTTGCAAAGGCATTTACAGCTAGGACAGAGTCCTGGGCCTCGAGCCAGGAAAGACTCATCTTCCTTACTTCAAATATGGTCTTATACTTGTTATGTTACCCTGTACAAGTCATTTAATCCTGTTTGCCTCAGTTTCCTCATTTGTAAAATGGACCAAGAAGGAAATTGCAAACTAGTTCAGTATCTTTGCTAAGTATTCCCCAGATGATATTCCAGACCCCAGAGAGTCGACCATGACTGAATAACAACAAAACAGTAGCTCTTAAACCTCCCTACAATCCTAGTCTGCACTTACACACAGTACCTCTGGGAAAAGTGGACACAAGCTCAAAGAACAGTGGTAATGAGGCACAGATCTGGGAATCCTTAATCTCCTCAGATAATCATCCCAGAGCTTTCCCTTCAGTGCAGCAGCAGGTTGCTAAATTGGAGTGGAAGAGATTACTCCTCTCTTGAGTCCATAACTGGCTCTCTTCCCTACTGCCAGGGGTCATACTCCTTGAAACTACTTTTGCTTTGTCTCCATATGTGTCTGAGCTCCCTGCTATATGTAGTCTCTCCCTACTTGATCAAGTAACTCAAATTTAAGGCCATGTGACTGATTTGGAGGTACAGGGGAGGAGAATATCCCCTCCCGTTTGTTGCAAGGATCTCCACACTCCCTCCGATGTTTGGACTCTGCAGAGTTGGAGCTTGGCCTTTTAATGGCCCTCAGAAATCTGGCTGGCTTTCTGCTCAGTCAATCATGTTGCTCCTTCTAAGAATTGAAACTCAAAAAGAGATCACAGAAAGTTAACACATCAAAACCTTATCAGTACTGAAAACATTCCATGGCCAGATCAACTAATTGGAGAGAGTGTATCACATGTCCCTTCCCTTCTGGATCCCAGCTCAGTGACAGGTAGAATTTGCCTGGTGCTCATAGAATATAATCCACTCCAAAATTCAGCTCCTACCAATCCCCTGAGATATGAGGTAAGCTTTGGAAAAATCGAACTGTTTTAGAATGTAAAGTTCCTAGAAAGCAGGGACATTTTCTCTTTGATATTATCTATGGAAGACCCACCACATGGTTAGGGACAGATGGGCTCCTAATAAGTGCCATTCAAAGATAAAAATGACAATGATGTTTTCAAAGCAACAGCTTTAGAAACATGTGATATTTTTGTTTTCATATATGGAACTCCATTCATTAAAATGAACAAAATCCTCCCACCGAACACATAAGGAATGCTTTTATTCCCTTATTCCTGAGATTCGGATGCCCAACTCGATCATCATCCCTTCTTCATATTTTCTCCCGATCCCTTTGCTAAAGCAGGAAACTCCTTTGGGTTGCCACTTGCCCCGGGACTCAGGCTGTAAATATCCCTGAAACTGGAGATCTGCAATAATAATAGCTCCCACCGCTTGACAAATTGCTTTCCTCCCAACAACCCTGGGAGGGAGGGAGGGCAAAGACCATTATTACCCCCTGCTTTATAGATGAGGGGAAAGATGCACCCATGGTCACCCGCTCAACAGTGTCAGAGTCCGGAACTCCAGGCCAGGCCTCCTGAACTCTTGAGTTCAGCACGCTTTCCATTTCCCCGCTGATGGAAGTCCCAGCGGCCACCTCCCTGATAAGCAGCCTAGGGAGGTTTCTTGTAGGAGGCTAGAGGAAGGAATGGAGACAAAAGACAGAAAGGGAGGAGAGAGGAGCCTATGACAGATTACTGGAAAGGCCTGGGTGGACAGATGGAAAAGAGCAAAGGATACTGTTCTTTTATTGGAAAACTCCTTGTGGCTCCCTGAAGCAAGACAGTGGCTCCCCAGGGAGTTTCCTGGGGATTGGTCTCCTTGGTTCTCTTTGCTGGGATGAGTAATATGGACCGGGGCAGAGGGTCTATATCAATCTAGCCCAGCAGAAAAATGAATGAAAATTGAATTCCCCAAGGAGAATGGGGGGAGCTGTTATCCAGACAGAGATAAATCAAAGGATGCCTCTGAGGCAGGGGAAGAGCAGGCTTCCAATAGCAGCAGAATAATTAAGGAAACAGTTTCAAAATGCAAATGCTGGGATGGGTAGGGGAGGAGGTGAGGGTGATGGGGAGGGATGGAAGGATGATTAGAACTAGGAAGTGGAGGGGAAGAAAAAAGCAGTGAAGGTGATACATGCCCTGGTTCCGGGAGGCTGTGTGCTTTAGCTCTCTCTTCAAGAAGCTGATAGCTCCTAGAATTTATGGATCTGAATGCACAAGTCTTTTCCAGATTGGGTTTCTGGAGATCTGCCCTCAGAATTCGATCTCGAGCTCTCTGGACATGACGGCTGGATTCCTAGGTGCGTGATTATTTATTGAAGTCTCCAGAGAGTTTTCGGCAGGGTGCCTGCTCTATAAAAGATGTGATTACTGTCCTCATGAACTTTCTTGAGTATAAGACCAGTTCACAAAGGAGGTCAGACATCAGGAAGATTTAAGCAAGAAATTTGCACACATTCACACCTCAATTAAGACAACATATAGCCAGAAACAGGACCAGGGGATCTCTCTCTCTTTTTTTTCCTTTCCACACACAAAAAGCTCATGAAACATTAGCTTGACTGATCCCTTCCTCAGTTTCCCTTCACTGCTGTGTACTCCTCTGATGTGGAGCTTCACATGCAATTCATCTCATCCCAAAATAAGATCTAGGCAGCCTGGAGAGTGGAATTTTCCAGCATTCAACATCCAGGCTCTTAATAATATTTTACTTTAGAAAAACAACAACAACAACAACTTTTTTGAAAGAATGGAACATGGTGTGATTATAATGCTTAGTCTAAGAGAAGAATTGGGAAACCTTCTTCCCTCCCTTTTATGCAGAGGTGGGGGACTAAGGATGTAGAATATTGCCTATACAGGAAAATGTTGGTGCATTTAATTGGTTTTGTTAAACTGCTCTCTACCTTTCCCACACATATCCCTTTGTTTTTTAGGTCTTTATTATAAGGGATGGGTCTTTGGATAGGGTAGTTTGGAAATGAAGCTGATATAAAGATAAAATTTTCAATTAAAAGAAATAAGAAAAATAAAATAAATACATTTTACTTTGGAGGCCCTTTATTTGAACCTGCCTTTAGCATCTCCTTTGATAGAATGTTGCTCACCAGGTACCATACCCTACACATTTCAGCACAATTTAACATAGATTAATAAATTCTTGGGATGTGTGTGTGTGTGTGTGTGTGTGTGTGTCTTTAGGGAAAGTAACTGGGGCACAGATAAAAATAAAATTCAAAATACACAAACTAAATATATATAACCTGGGGTCCTGGAGTCTCGAATTCTGTATTTAATTGAACCTCCTTAAAACTTGAGGATGACCCTAAGATATTATCCTTTTTCGACTCTTGCCCTATCAAGGGGTTACTCTGAGAAATTCCTCAATACAATACAGCCTACATTGAGGCTACAAATGTGGATAAGGGGGTTCTAGCTCTAGTACAAGCACTCAGGTAACAATTGCACTTATGTCTACTGAACAGTCTTTATTTAACCCCAAAAGTGACCCCCCAGAAAACCAAAAAGATTCCCCTGAATTCATAAACAAATATAGAAAATAGGGCATTTACATTAGCCTATAAATAACCTACTCTTTAAGTGGGTTCCACTTCTCAATAGAGTTCTAAAGTCCTTCATACATAACACAAATTATACTTTTGTACTTCCCTCTGAAGGGAATTAGACTTTGAAGACCATTAGATTCTGCTGTTCCATTTTTGTTCCTTTCTCACTTTACAGATAGTCTGTTCGACTTTGGATTCCCCAGGAGGGGAACATACTAGTGACAGGCTTACATCCTCCTTCTCTTTCAAAGTATATCCTATAAAAAAAACTCACTGTTAATGACAGAATAGATCATCTAGTCCAAGTTCCTTGCTTCCCTCTATGCTAACTTTTGGTTCCTCCCCACCACTCTGCCCAACACAAGGAACTTCAAGCACAAACAGATTCTTTCTTGAAGAGTTATAATAATGTGCTTAACTGTAGCCTGCTTTCTGGATGTGGGAAGTTGGAAGAAGGGAGAGGAAAAAAAAGAATAGCTTGATTTCTTTTTGCCTCAATTTCCTCCCAATAAAATGGGAATAATAATGGCACCCATCTCCAAGGATTGTTGTGAAGACAAGATAATTTTTAAAGGTGCTTTGCAAAGATTAGAGTACTTTATAAAGGCTAACTATTATTGGTAAAGGTGAGAACAATAGTGCCTTCTGAATCTACTGGGAATTATTGATCATTGCTGTAGATTATTGCATCATTGATTTGGAACTTTGAGGATCTTTTTGATCCAACTTCTTCCCTCAACTCATTTTACAGTTGAGGAAACTGAAACCCAAACTAAAATGATTTGCTTAAGGGTATAGAAGTGGTAGTAATCCCATTTAAACCCACCTTCTCTAGCTTCAGATCCAACATTTTCAGCATTTAAGAAAAAAGATTGGCTCTGTGGTTTCACAGAAATAGGGAATTCCTGGTGAGAATCAACCCTCTCCCTAGTCATATTGACAAGAGCCAGGCAACTTGTAATCTTATTGCCTGGAATCCTGAGAAGTTAAGTCACTTTGCTCAGGACTAAATAGCCAGGATGAGAGGATGTTGGATTGAAATTTAGCTTTTCCTTAGATGGAGACTGGGCCACTATTGACTTGGGAGTTCTTGACATTTTTTGATGTCATGGATCCCTTTAGTGATCTGGAGAAACTCATATTTTTAAATGAGCAAAATAAAATACAAAGCATTCCAAAGGAAACAAATTATATTGAAATCATTATTAACATATTAAAAAAAACTACAGTAAACTATATTGGATCTTAAGAAATTTAAATAGGGAGGAAATAAGCATTTATTCTTCCTTTGCCATGCTAAATAATTTTTACAAATATTATCTTGTTGGTTCTCACAACTCTGAGAGGTAGGTGCTGTAATGACCCCCATTTTATAGTTGAACAAACTGAGGCAAGAAGAGATTAAATGAAGTGGCTTGCCTAGGATCATGCAGTAAGGGTCTGAGTTTACATCTGATCTGAGGTCTTCCTCACTCCAGGCTTCAATTCATCACCACTTAGTTGCCTCTGGGAGATTAACAATGGTCTCAAGTTATTTCTTGCACTTATCTCCTCCCAATTTCTTTTCTTCCCCTGCCATTGCTAACTTTTAAAAACAAAACAAAACAAAACAAAAACTGGATCCAGAAAGGATTACAGTAATAGCTTTTCAGGAAGTTTTTGGGAGATAAACTTGATAATTTTATACAATTGAGTATTGATATTTGCAATCAGTCTTTCTCTTCCCTGTCCTGCCATATTATAAGCCACCATTGCCTTATAGAGCATTGGAAGGAAAGAGTATTGAATTTGTAGTCAAAAGAGTGAACTCAATAGACTGTCACTGATTGCCTTGGACAAATCACTGAAACTCTGTAAAATGGGGATACTAATATCTGTATTACCCAATCCACTAGGTTGCTGAGAGTCTAAAAAACAAAAACAAAAACAAAACAAAACAAAAAAACCATATGAGAGCCATATAAATGAGAGCTGTTAAGGAATTTAATTTCTGTGACTATCTGTGGAGACCAGGTGTTAACTGTCCTCCCACCCTGGATGGGTGTGGATAAATTGGGAGATCAAAATCAAAACCCCTGTTCACCTAATAAGACAAAGGGTGAGTGCAAAAGGAGGTAGACTTTCAATCTCTTAAGTGGTCAAGCTGGCTGCAAAGCTACTATTCAGTCATTTCAGTCATCTTCATCTCTTCTTGACTACATTTGAGATTTTCTTGGTGAAGATTCTAGATTGGTTTGCATTTCCTTCTCCAGACCATTTTCCAGATAAAGAAACTGAGGCATATAGGGTTAAGTGACTTGCCTAGGATCACACAGTTAGTAAGTGTCTGAGCTCAGATTTGAATTCTCAAAAATGAATCTTCTTGATTCCAGACCTGGTTCTCTATCCACTGAGCCACCTAGTTACACATTTTCTCTCATTGCCTCATCAAAAGATAGGGTTAGCAAGTGGAGAGTTAAAACAAACAAATAAACAAAAAACAGCTTCATGTAGTAGATAGGACACTGGACTTGGTGCCTAGAAGAACTGGATTTGAATTTTGTCCTTAGATACTTACTAGCTGTGGAACCCTGTACAAGTCACTTTCCAACCTCCTCCTTTGATAAATAAGGGAATTGGGCTCAATGATCCTTGAGGTCAATTTCAGCTCTAAACCTATGGAAAACCCAATCAGAGCAAAGACTGTAGAAATTATAGTAATAAAAACTGAAAATACAACTAATAATCTCTTAAAGCTAATGATAACCATCAGGTGACCTGGCTCTCTTCAACAATGAGATGATTCAAACTAGTTCCAATTATTCAGTGATGAAGAGAGCCATCTACATCCAGTGAGAGGACTGTGGGAGCTGAGTGTGGACCCCAGCATAGCATTTTTACTCTTTCTATTGTTGTTTGTTCGCATTTTGTTTTCTTTCTTTTTTTTTCCCTTCTTGATCTGATTTTTCTTGTGCAGAAAGATAACTATAAATATGTATACATATATTGGATTTAACATATATATATATATATATACGTATTTAACATGTATTGGACTACCTGCCAGATAGGGGAGGCGGTGGGGGGAAGGAGGGGATAATTTGGAACAGAAGGTTTTGCAAGGGTCAATGTTGAAAAATTGCTCATAAAAAAAAAAGAAAAAAAGAAAAATTACTCATGTATATGCTTCGTAAAAAAAAAAAAAAAAAACTTCAATAAAATTTTAAAAAATGATAACTATCAGGTGGCATAGGGCCATGACACAGGCAAACGTCGAAGAAGGGATCCCGGCCACATTAGTGGGTATATTTTATTTTCCCTTCAAGTTGATCCAGGTAAATATTTGACGTCTCCCTCAGCAGTTTGAAAATGCTAACAGAACCCGTCTGCAGGAGGCGCCATTCAGGAGCTGTCCCTTTGCTTGGGTACCACGAGGAGACGCTTTGGTGTTGGGGTAGGACGAGGGGTCAGGGACAAGAGTCGGGGTTAAGGGCGAGTGTTTTGTTTACTCAGTTGAGGTTCTAGGTGAGGGGGCTGCCCCAGACAACCTCGGGCAAAATCGGCGGGTGTGGCGGGCGGCGTGGAGTTCCTTCTAGCGGCAGGTGATAATTTCGCTTTAGAGAGAAGGAAATTTACCTTGGATTCAAAAGACGTTTTCTCCCCTACATCATTGTTGCCACGGGGCTTGGAATGGGGCAAAGGCAGTTCTTAACCTCGGATCCCGGGGCTTGTTTTTTGGTTTGTTTTTTTGGTGTGATTTGTTTTGTTTTTACTTCAAATTTTAAAATGTAATTGGTTTCCTTTTTTAAATTTTTTTTTCTTTTTTTCTGCATTTAACAAATTCTCCTGACTAGTGATCCGGAGGCTTCACTAAACTGCCCCAGAGGTTAAGAATCCCTGCTCTAGGCGGGGCGAGGATTTGGAGACTTGGGCGGAAAACGAAGTGGGTGGTCTCGCCTCCCTTTTGGAGTAGGTCGTGGGCAGCCGCGTGCGAGGAGGGAAGTGGCGAGAGGATGTGGATCCACGTGAGCTTTAAGGAACGTCCCAGCTTGGACCCTTTGGCCAAATGGGGTCCAAGTTCACGTGCACACAGGGATCTGAAGAAGCCGTACCCCGACTCCCAGAGTCCGAGATGAAGCCGCTGTCACCCTCCAGCTGAGATGCTAGCTAGCATAGGACCCACCGCTGACCAGAAAGAAAGAGGGCTCTGGGGAGTGTGATGGTAGCATCGTAGCTCGCCGAGTTATAGCGTTTTTACATCGATTGCAGGGCACTAGATGAAGTATCTTCGATTGTCTTGTAATGATATTAGAGTAGAATTAATTATGTCGCGGCGCATTCTATCTTATTTACTTTCCGAATCCGCCTCACGAGGAATTTGTTTTTAACGTTAGTATATATAAGGTAAATAAAGACAGGAAATCCAAGGGCTTATCAACATGGTCGTTTTTCCTTTACAATTTTTTTGGCTGTACATATTTACATAGGGATTCGTTTTACGCCCAGAAGCAGAAACGCACATGAAAGAACATTCATTTTTAAACCCTCGTTCGATTTCCAGTTTACAAAGTGAGTGGCTACAATCCTCAGGAAAGGAAAAAGACGGGTTCGGTCCGGAGAAAGGAGGGGAAACTAAGCTGGGATAGGAGAGAGGAGAGGGGGCGGGGGCGGGGCAGCCCGGAGCGACTCTGGTGGCCGTCCGGGAGGGAAGGCGCACTGGCCGAGGCTGCGGGTGGGAGGCAGATAGATAGCGGCAGGCCCAAGACGATTTACCTCCTTTAAAATCGCGTGAAGGGTGTACATAGAAGGAAGGCGAGGAACGTGAGCCCACCTCCCTCGTCCCACTCTGTCCCCAAGGACACTCGACAAGGAGTCGAGCTGCGATTCTCCAGGTCCCGGCCGCCGCCAGCAGCCCGGCCGCCCGCGGCGTGACTACGGCGCCCTGAGCCCAGCACCCTCCGCTGGGTCCCTGGGCCAGCAGTGGCTGGCCTCAGACCGGGAAGAAGAAACGGAGGGACTGGGGAGAGCTAGGTCTGGGGATGGGGAACCCCTGGGAAACGAATGGACTAAGGAGAAGAGGTCTATCGACTGTGTGAAAGCCCCGACAATCAGGCTCCCGCGGGGAAGAGTGGGTGAAAGATCATCGTCGGGATACTGGGCCAAACTGTTCACTTTACAGATCTGGTTTCCCTGTCTCTTCCCAGAGAAATGGAGGGGACGGAGGGATTACTACCATAGATTGCTCTACCTGGGCACATAAAACTGGGGGTCTCTTGAAAACCTTCCCCTCTGGGTCCCTCCACCCGCCACAACAAAAAAAAACTCCACCCCGGTCCAGTAAAATAAAAGCTATCTTCCATTTCAGAAACACCTGATGCCGCAGCAGCAAGGGCTGCAATATTTATAGAGCCAGGCTTGGGCCGGGGACGCAGGCCGGACCCGGGGGGCGGGGTTCCCAGGGAGCATTCCAGAGAAGCCCTCGAGGCCCCACCCCTCCAAGCCCCGGAGGCCCCGCCCTAGCCCAAGCCCCAGTCTCGGCCTGGTTTACCTGGGTCCCTTCGGACGTTCCTTCTCGGCCTCAGGTTGCCCACATGATGTAAGGGGATTGGTTGAAGGGCGGGGCCTCCCTGCGGAAATCTACGTCACGCCGGCTCCTGCAGTGTGAATGAATCAAAACTGCCTCTAGGGACCAGCAGCTGAGCTGGGAAAGGGGAGGGGGGAGGAGATGGAGGGAGTGGAGAAGAAGGAGGAGGGGGGAGGGAGAGAGGAAGGGGGAAGAAGGAGGAGGGAGGGAAGAAGAAGGAGGGGGAGGGAAAAAAAGAGCCAGAGCTGCAGCAACAGCGTCGCCTTAACCCGGGATACACACTAACCCGGGAGAGCAGGATCAAAGGGATTTGAAGCAGTCTAAAGGGTGGAAGGGGGGGCTCAGGGGGGAGTGCCAGCCTACAAGTCCTCCTGGAGGGGTGAAGAGACGGGCTTTCGATTGTGACTTTGCTTATTTCGTTTGGGGTTTCTCTTTTTTTTTTTTTTTTTTTAATTTCTAAGCTAGTCAGAGAGAAAAGAGTGAGTGAGAGAGGGGAGGGAGATTTCCATAGACAGCTATTTCCCACCTCTGCCCAAGATGATGCAGAGCTCGACCGTCACCACGGAAGGGTCTGTCAAGGGGCTCCCGGACATCCTCGGTGTACCGATGCAACGTAAGGCAACCCCCCCTTTTCTCCTCTCATTGATTTAATAATAAAGAGAGCTGGCAGCTTCGTAGGCTGCTTGGTGCAGGGAGGGTAACGAGCAGCCACGGCTATGAATCGAGCTTGGGATGGAGGGATCCGGGTGGGAGCTAAGGACTGGGGAAGGTTGAGACAGTATAGAGAGAGGGAGGAGTCTGGGGCTGATATTATGGAGGGGAAGTGGCAGATGGGGGAAACTGGGGTGAAGGGTTCTTCCTGGGGCTTTGGGAGCTGGAGGCCAAACAAGAAAGCTCTGTCCTTGGTCTGAGCTGGGGACAGGCGGTAGAATCCCAGCCAGCTCGCAGCTTTTCAGAGCTAGTGGAGAGGGTGCTGTTTGGGGAGATTTGGGGAGGGAGAGCCAGACAAGGCCGAGGGTGGGGGGGAGAAGAGTGCCTTCACCTCGTATTTCCCCCTTACACCCCAAGAAGCGAGATGCGGAGCTCCCAGTACCCAGTTTGTGCAACTTCACCCCGACTGGCGAGAAGTTGGAAGACTTCCTTCCTCCCCTCTTCCCAGCGCAACTCCCAAGAGGTTCCCGCGGCCCTCTGGAGAGGCGGGGGGCTGACCCCGGGAAGGGTCCCAGGCAAGGGGCTGGGGAGGAGAGGGTGATCTCTCTCGGGCTGTTTTGCTGCTGTGCCTGCAGCCTGAGCCTCTGAAGACTCCTCAGCGTTAGGGAATCTGTCAGTCACATTCCTGCTCACCAAGGAATGCGGGGGAGGGAGAGTCTGAAGCCCGAAGTTGCGAGCTAGGGCTTCTGTCCGAGAGTACAGGAACGCTAGGCAGCCCGGATCGCGTAGGTTCTACGTCTGAAAGGGATCTCAGAGACCCCTAGTCCAATCTACTCATTTTACAGATGAAGAAACTGAGACTCAGAGAGGTGGAGCGTTTTGGCCAAGGTCACACAAATATGAAGTGGCCGAGCCAAAATTCTAATCTAGGTCTCGAGTCTGTCCAGCTCTTTTCTTACTGGACCAAGCTTTGAGAGAGAGGTCGCACAGGGTTTGTTTGGAGGGTTAACTTGATGCAGTCCGTGTTTCTTATGCATTTATACTTGTCTCTGGGGTTCTGTATTTTTCCGTGCCGTACTCAAAAGTGTACATATGATGAGGTTCCCTGGGGCGGACACTGACTCCAAAGTGCCTGAACATATAATTGAGGGTCAATAGCTAGGCGCCTGGGAGAAAGCCACTTCCCTCTCGCAGGTTTTGTTGATGCAGTATAAACGTTCTCTAGGTGAGGTTCACACACAGGTCGCTTACACGTCTGTGCAGAGACAAATGGCTTCTCTTGCTATAGAACGGTGCTTATGCCCGCGAGATATATACATCAACGTCGTCTAGTCTCCAGGTTGCTTTTAGCTAAGTACCAATCGCCATCCGACCTGACTTCTGTGCCTGCCACTCAGGACTTGCACCTGCCACGTGTAGGGTCTTTGGGTCTGTGTCACTGGTTTGGATTTCTGCACGAAGGAGAATTAGCTGGTGGGCACATTTTGCCAAGGATGGGAATCTGCTTTCCCCCCTCCCTCGGAAATTTTGAAGAGTAGAGATGGAGGATCATAGTATTGAGAGAAAGAAAGGAAAAGAAATAAAAAAAAGAAAGATAGAGGAAAGGGGGGAGGAAAAGAGAAAGAAAGAAAGGGAGGAAAAAGAGAGAGAAGAGACAGAGACAGAGACAGGAAGGGAGGGAGGGAGGGAAGAAATGTCTATTCCTTTATTTTACCTACAGTTATTGGTCTTAACTCCTAGTAGGCAACATCTGCAAACAACTCTTCTGCCTCACCTTTAGGAGTTTACTTTTGGCTAGAAGTGTGCATGCAGAAATTGCCTTCTTTTTTTTCCTCATTCCCATTCCTCAGCTTCCTTACCCCTACCCCCCAGACACACACGCATTTCCTAACCTCCTTCAATCCCTCCAGGTGTTTGGAGTTCTGATCCTTGTGGTTTCTTGGCATGTGGGTGTGTTTGGGGAGGGGATTGTTTGTCCGTCTGACTGTAGTGCTTGTGTTGCCAGCTGGTGGGGGGTGGATGGGGGGAAGGTTGCTGAGATGATGATGATGGTAACAGTTGTGCTGTGTGCACAATCTGTGCGGGCATGACTGTCTGGATTTCGTGTATGTTCAGATATTCAGTAGGTTTCCTTCCCAATCCGCTGTCCGGGAATCCCAGTTGTAGAGGGATTCTGGTCACCTAAAACTCCTGGCACGCACTGTGAGAAACCAACTTCGACATCCATGCTATTTGAAAGGTGGGAAGTCAGGGTGGGTGAGTGGAGGCAGTAAGAATGCAAAGAGAAGGGGACTCGTCTTCCACACCTTCGAAGTTCACTTCATTGTCCGAGAGCTTCTGGACCAAAGATGTGGGATCTGGCTGATGTCTGTCAGTCTGTCTGTCTGTCTGCCCATCTATATTGCTTTTCCGGTTTGTCCCTAGTCTGAGTTGTTTCCTTTCTCGCAGTTTTAGCTCTCAATACATAAACTGTCGGGTTTTCTTTTAGTCTTTCATCCTAGCTTTGTAACCCTCAAGCAGAAGGGAGGGAGGGAAAGGGGCAAGCAAGGCCAGGTCCTGCCGAAATGGATATTTTACGATCTTAAACGTCAGGCTTCCTCCCCCCACTCTTCTTCTTCTTCTTTGTATTTGTTAGGGGATTGTATTGAAAAGCGCTGGGAGGAGGGATTGGGAGCACTCATCCACTACATCCACCCAACTGGGGTTCAACGACCACAATCCTGGTCTTATCTTTTCTTATTAACCCTTAACTCTCTTTAGTTGGTGTTCTGCAATGAATCTATGTATATGGGGGAAATTTGGGAAACTACACTGCAAGGGAGAAAAATCGCTGTGGGACAGCGGAGATCTCAAACCCTGGGAAATAAAGAAGGGAAGAAATAAATGAATACAAAAGAAACAATTAGGATCTACCCTGGCGGTGGATAAGGTGTATCCACTTAGGTCAGCTAGTGAAACTGTCCTGAGTCCCCTTCCCTCTGCACCCCTTTCTCACATTTCCTTTTCCCTTGGAGACATCCGTTAATTCAGTGAACAGAGTGTCAGAGAGGGAGGGGGGAGAGGGTGAGTTTCTTTCTACCCTTATCTGACAGTTTCCACATAGCTTTAAAGCAACTCCTCCCTATTTGAGGGTTTTGGAGGATAAGCGAGAAGAATGTGGGGAAAAATGAGGGATGCTCATTCTCGCCACCCAAGGGAGACAGTTCCAATTACCAGGCTATTCAAAGAAAGCCAGCAGCTTGGGGTGGGGGTGGGAGTCACCAAACTGGTCCTGAAATTCTAGGGCTATTTTTTCATGAAGAGGGTTGGTCAGCTCAGGTTGTTTCGGCGGGACTTGGAAGTTCACTTGTTTCTCCTTTTGGAAAAGTTTTTGATCTCAAGGAATAACAATTTAATTTTGCCATCTCCCATATGACCATCTCCCTCTTTTTTTCTTGCCTGGAGTGCAGAGACCGGACCAGTTCTTCAGTGAAGAAAGAGCCTTCACAAAAGGCCAGTTTCCACAACTTGCAAAGCTCGGCGTCTTCACTGCGCCCTTGAAGGTTTTGCGAGGCGAAGTGGTAGCAGCTCCCCCTCTGTCTATCTTCTAGTCCTTCCCCTACTCTGTGCCACCCTTTAGGTCCCCTGCTATTATCAGCCACTTGTCTGGGCTCCAGTCTGTGCTCCCGGGAACTAGGGCAGAGCGCAAGAATGGGCCAGCTCCCCTTGACGCAGGAGGCTGGATCCCTCTACTTCCCGGTCTCGGCACTAGGTCTGGGAGCTTCTTTTTGGGAGAGTGGGCTGGGTGGCTAGACCCCCAGGGTCGAAACCACCGGCTAGAAGTTGCTGGTCATTTGGGAAAGGTGGCGCCAAGGGCTGCTTTGGCTCTGTGCTCACCATCTTTTGCCTTCCCTACTACCTTTTTTGCACAGTTCCATACTTGAATTCACCTCGGGAGGGAAGCAAAGGTCCTCCGAGACTCCTTCGGTCTCTGAAGTGCCTTACAATCCCCCCGCCCGTCACACTTAGTTAAAGCGCCTAGGTTTGGGGATTATTGAGGGTGAGAAAACTTAAGTGGCTGGGCGAGCTGGTTGTTGGGGTGAGCAAGTCTCTCCTTGGAGCAGGGAGGATTTCCCCTTTTCCCATCCAATTCCGGGACTAGACGCCCCGAGATCCCACTTCAACCACTTTTAACCTTTTAAATAGTATTGTTGTATGAGCTAATGTGGGCAGCAAATCAGCTTTGGAGTTAACGACTAATATCCCTTTCAAGGTCTAAATCTATGTTCTCATGGTTTGGGGAACCCACGATCTGCCAGTCTTGAAAACAAAACGCTATATCGAAAGACAAGGTATTTGTTACTATCTCCTTTATTCGGGGCTAGGCTTCTCGGGGGAGCCCTTTTGTAGGACTGGAGGCTTATTAGAGAAAGGGGTTACTCCGACCTTCCCTGGAAGAGTCAGACCCGAAGTTTCTCCGACTTCGAATAACAAAGGATGAGTGAGATTTTGACTCTTCTCAGTGTATTGGGGGATTGCAGCTTCTTTTTCTTTCTAATTGTTACCCCCCTCTGTCTTCCCTTTCAATCCTTATTCCCAATGAATTCTTTGTTGCTTGCAAAGGGGAATGTCTGGCCATCCATTTTGGCTCTGAAATAAGTTTTTAGCTCACAGGCCAGCTGCCCTTAGGGCTCTGGGGAAAATCTGGCCAGTGTAAGAGGTCCTGCTTTTGGGGAAAGGGATGACCGGGATGTGGAACTGGCAAGCTAGTCTGGAAGCAGATAAGCAGAGAGAGCGCTTTCCGTATTCTTATCTCTTCTCAATTCCTAAACCTCTTTGGTCCCACCATATATCCACATATACCACACGTGTATATTTGATTCCTGCTTAATTCTTCCTCCCACTTGGCCCAAAGAGTCTAGGGAGAATGGAAGACTAGGAATAGGGAGAGGGCATGATTTATCGACTTATCCCCATCCACTAACTCTCTGGAGAGGGGAAATTTGGATCCCTTTTCTTCTTCCCTCTTCCAGTTACCACTGGAAATAAAGGGACTTGAGAAAGAACATCTTCTTAAGGGGGCCTCTTTTTTTCTCAAGGTCTTTCATTTCTGCGATCTGATGTTCCTGTGTGTGTTGGGAAGGGAAGAGGGAGAGGTTGGTGAGCCGAGTAGGGGTGAAATACTGAGTGTGGATGCTCCTTCTACTATTTCTCACTTCAACTTTTTCTCCTTTGAACTCCCTCCTCACTGTCCAAAAATTAATGTCATGTGGAAAGCACAAATTTAATTTGATTTTTAAAATCGGATGTGGATCACAGGAGAAAGGGGGGGAAGGGTTCGTGGATTCTTCCACCGAGAAAACTATTCTCTGCCCCAGATCTTTACGACTTCGCCCCAGCTAAGGCAATCCCCCTTCTATCCCTCAAGGGCATTGTTGCCATAAATCTTTGTCTCTTCTCTCCCCCCTCCCTTCTCTGAACTGTTGATGAATGGACATCATTTACTATCTCCCCTGAATCATTTCTTATGTGTTTAGAGGAAAATAAGTCTCTAGGGTCTGTCCCTTGTCTTTTCCTTGTTCTGGAGGCTCGGAAGGCGGAGAACAGAAATAAATATTTGAGTTTCTACCAGATTTCCTTACAGTGAAAATCAAACCAAACCCTAAGCTTATAGATATCCCTAGTCCCAAATCAAAGAACTCAAGGGCAGTAAGTAGCCCTAGTTGCCAACCAGTCAACAGTCATATATGAAGTTCTTACTACAGCAACTCTCTCTCCCTTCTCCCCCCCATACAAAATAGCCTGAACGCCTGCCCGCGTCTGTGTGAGTGACCCGAGTTCGTGCCATCCGGGGTCAGGAGTGCCATCCTAACTTTTTGGAAGCTCAGGCTTTTCGTCCCTGGGTCGGAAGCTTTTCTAGAAAACCAAGCGGCGCCGGTGGCTTCTGGATCGCAGTAGGCAGAACGGAGTTCAGGGGTGAGGAAGGCAGTACACGCTCTGAGACTTTGGGGGATTGGGGAGGGGATGACTGCGGCCCCATATTGGAGGACCCGGAGCTCTGACCTCTGAAAACCCTGATATGCCGATGTAGTGCTTGGCTGAACTTTTCAGATCAGCGCGCAGGAGGGAAATCCCATTCTTCTAGTAGGTTCTTGGATAGGGTGAGCTGCTGAGAAGGACTCCGGGTTTTGGAGGACTTTCATCCATACGGATCGGAGAGCACGGGGTGAAAAGTTGCGCCCTGGGTTGGCCGCAGTCCCAGCCCAAGCCCAGCCCTCGGGGCTTTGACGATCAGCTCCGGACGCTTCCTCCCACCTGCGGGTCGAGGAGCAGTGCCCTGAGGTCTCCGAGGCCAAGATCCCGCGACCTCCCGGGGATCCCGGGACAAATGCGGGGGGCTGAGGGGGAGGGGGCGGGAGAAGGAGGCGGAGCAGCATGGCCTTCCCCCCCCCCGGGTGACTGGACTGAGCGGGGGAACAGAACAGGTCCCCCTTTTGTTAGGTGCTCTCCTCCGAGGCGCACTCGGTCTGATTCTGAGCCGATCGTGCTTCTTTCGGCGAAGGGGGAGAGGGATGGCGCGCAGAAAACCGTCTCCCTCTCCAGACGAGCTACATCCCAGTACCCCTGTATCCCAATTCCGCCGCGGGGTTAGGGGGCGGGGTGAGGGGAGAAGAGCCGACAAAAATCTCAGATTTTGTAGTTCCCCAGAAGGAACCGGATTTCTATCCTCTCACTCCTTACTCTCTGGAAAGCGCCGAGAAAAGTGCGCTTTGGAGAGACTCCTTTAGTACCGCGAAGCGGTGACGGTCAGCAGGAGCACAGGTTACAGGTGATGGCGAGAGCCCGCCGCGTCTCCGTCCTTCAGAGCCCACCCCCACCTCCCCGGCAGTGAGGATCTTTCCTCCCCCCTCTCGCCCCCATAATCAATTACTCTACCCTCCAATCCTCCCTTCCCTTCCCGACACCCCCACCCACTCCCAGATTTTTAGGTCAAGCCTTAGGCAAGGACAAAACAAAACTGGGTCGGGGGCCTTAGTGGCCCTGGCGTTCCCAGACTTTTAAAGTGGGTTCTCTCCCTCCGCCCCCGACCACCTCTGTATCCCCACATCTCCTCCACAGAGGACCCGAGGCAAAGTCAGGCTGTTTCTGGAGCGCCAACTGCACTCTATACTATCATCATTGTATTGACTAACCGCTCCATTAAACGGTAGTTATGCGATTATCGTAGTTATTATTCAGACCTTACCGAGAGTGCTAATAATGTGGCAGGTTTAGGACAGAATTAGACAAGGTCCCTAGCCAGGGTGCTGACGATGTAAATTAGACAGGCAGGACATAAATGTGGGCAAGGGAAAGAAACGACGCGATGCGGCTCGTTTGGTGCACGGAAGATGACTGGTAACGACATTAAGCCTAATATGTGAACTTTATTCTGACGCAATGATCTATTGACTCTCTCCAGGACGGGAGAATTTTAAAGACGCTGAGGTAGCTAGCTGTGTAAAAGGGTCTAAATGGTGAGGCTCGCCAGGAAGGAGAGGAATTATTTAGCAGAGCTCAGCAGGATACACCTAGAAGCAATGGGGAGTCTATAAAGAAAAGTACATTGCAGATGATGAGGGCTACCCTTCGGAGACTCAAAAATCAAGGAAGATGGGATGGAAACACCCGGAAATGCAGAACTAGAGCAATCCCCACTCCTAAAGGCAACTGAATATTTAAAGTCTATCTACTCTAGTGAAAAACATCTGATCGATTCAGTTTGCTTTTTAGTCAAAGAATCCAGTCAATGCTGGGGTTAAAAAAAAAAAAAAAATCAGTCCAAGCAGCTGTTTTGCCATCACGAAGACAAAGCAAAGATGATTAAGGGCATTTTTTTTTCAATTTTGAAACAACCTTATTTGAACCTATTTTATTTTACATTAAAATGCCTTTGCTGCCTTGCACTAAAGCAGAGCTGCGTCCCTGTTCTATGTTAACCATTGTTTGACGGTCGTTTAACACCCAAGATAGCTAGCATCCGTGAAAGCCAGGAGGGTTCTTGTCTTACTTACTTTCTTGCAAAGAACAAATATAGGAAGAAGGAGGATTTAGTTAAGTGGCTTAAATTTTAAGAAATCTCTGGAACAGTGCTTCTGGTGGAGAATGAGCAACCAAAAATATCTAGCATCTTGTTGAAATTTATCATGTTTTCTGAGGGGTGGGCTGGAGCAGAACGAGGATAGATTACTATCTATCTCCTTCCATCGCTGGGCTGAGCTATTTGTCAGTATCCAAGCTGGTGGGTGACTAGGCATCTGTCTAGCTGAGAAGGATGACCTCGTTTTTGAGCATTTTCTAGATCCAAGATTTGAAATCCCTCCATTCTCTCCCCCCCCCCACCCCCCGCCCAAGTTCAAGGTGCTTTGCGGATTTCAGCACCTGAGAGTGTTTTATGTTTACTGAACTGGATTAGGAGACTACTAAATCTTTCAGAGAATTCTAGAATTTGCTTGTAGTCATTGTTCTCTTTACAATAAAAGTCCCACTCTCTTCCTGCTTTCTCTGAGGGATAAACACAACTAATAATGTGCTTACGGACTAACCGGTGACTGGCTAAAACTTTTGGATTTAGCAAATGGAAATATGAGCAGATTTCAATTTATGTAGCATGAATGTCTTCAAGATCTGGTTCAGTGTATTAAAATTTGCACTTTGTCATTCTCTCAGTCTAGTGAGATCTCTGCTAAGAAGGAAAATTGGTTTGTCCACAAAAATTTTTTCAATGTAATGGGATTTCATTATGTGTGACCATGTGCATTAGGATGCTTTATGGTCTTGCTAGACTATATATTATACTCTTTGGATTGTGCCTTGAGAACGAGGCACAGGTAGTTAGTACTATCAGTAGCCTCCTTGGAAAGAGAAACTCCTTGGAGTTAATTGTTGCTAACATGGGGACTAGCTAAAAAGAGACTCAAATGTAGTATATTTATGGGTCCTGATCCAAATCTGAAATGCAAAATGACATTTTATGAAATGCTCTTTTAGAAGGAGAAGGAGATGGAGATGGATTGAATGGTCAATAGTGGAATTGATTACAGATTGCCTATTGAAATTGAAAAATGTTTCTTGAACTAACTACACTAGAGATTGGGTTTAGGAAGTGATTCCACTTCTCTAGTTGTTATGTTGTTATATTTTTGTTCAAATCTCTTTCTCTTGTTGCTTGGGCAGTATGGTTCCACAAAGCCCAATTCACTTTAATCATGATGCAAAGGAATTTTAAGGGAATTGATTCTGAAGTTAATCTAATAGAGACAAAACTTGAAGCCATCTCAACTAAAAGTTTTATCTGTGTGAAGTGCAGATTAACAAACATTTGGAATATTACTTTAGAAATGATTGGAAGAAAAATAGATTAAAGTCCAGAGTTAGCACTAGGGAAGAATAGAGAAAATTTTAAAACCTCATTTCACTGAAGAGATGGAAGATTTGGAGTGTGAAAACCTGAAAGAATTGCCAATGTATAATTAAATATTGAGTCAAGTTACTTTTTTTCCTCTTTATTTTTAAATCTTTGCTACAAGGGATGGTTTGAGGAGTGAGAAAAAGAAAATAAATGTAATATAAAAACAAAAAATATTTTACAAATAAAGATATCAGAAATTAATTGGAATAATTCATTATTATATTTTTAGTAAAGTAGAAATTGAGAATTGTTCCCAAGCATTTGAAGAGCTACATTATAGGTTCATTTAATGTGATTTTCAGTTGTTTTTTACTGAGAACTATCTGATATTTTACTGAAGAATATTTTTTTAACTGAAGAGTACTGATACAATATTTTTAAAATGGAGAGAGATGCTTACACAATGAATTTTTGTAGTAATTTTTTCTAAGCCACAACCCAACTATTATACCTTTGAAGTATGGCTCTGAATTTGATATTTTCAAAAGTGTTCTTTGTTTGTGTATGTTTTCCAAAGTAGTACAAAGCACTGTATGATCGTACAGAGATTAGCATTAGCAGGAATGATGGCAATAACAATATGTAGCAGAAAGGGAGTGCAGGGGATTGTGTTAGATGTAGTTGATTATGGTATGAGAAGGCTTTACACAATTTCTTCCCTGTAGGGCAGTCAATTTTTTTTTCCAAGAAAAAAAAGCACAGAAATTTGGCAACATATTGTGTGTGTGTATGTATGTGTGTGTATGTACATTTTAAGTGGGTATGTATTTTATGCATACAATATTCTTTCAAACAAATGTATACCAACTTGGAGTTGGAATAATTTTTTTCTTTACTATTCTTCTAGAAAATAGTGTCTTGCCTATTTTTTATTTTTGTCTGTTATGAGCATCTTGAGAAACTATGTTACTGCTTCCTCAAGAAAAAAAAAACCAACTTAAAATGGGAGGGAAGATAGAGGCAGGAAGGAAGAGTGGAAAATGAAGAAGAGAGAAAACTAAATTCTAGAAGCTGAAGAATGAAGTATTAAATGTCTCTTACAGGGAAATGAATATATCATTTCCTTTAAAACATGGTTTCTTATGTGAAATGAGATATATTTTTTTAAAAGTGCAGAAGCTATAGGGACTCCTAGCCATTACTTATCTCAGATATGAAGGAAATCTTCATTAAAAGCAAGGAGGGAAGTTTGGTGCAATTCTGAATTTGAAAACTGAATTTTTGAAATCCTCATCACCTAATGGAAATGGAAGTATATGATCTGGGATAATGGAGTGGCCAGATTTTGTTTTGCCTTGTTTTATTTCCCTCACTTTTAAGTAATCTTATGACCAGAAGCATCTTGGTCACTTTTCATCTAGTTCAGCGTTAATGTTGTAGAATAGTCTCATTCACAGGATGAGACCCTACTCAGAAATATCCTCTGGGACTTAGAATTCATTTTCTTTCCTATCCCCATCCCAGCATGGATTTATGTATTTGCCATGAAGAACACTTTCCTAACCTGTTTCTTGATATGACAAATTTTATTTTTTCTCTTTCTCAATGAATTAAGACATTTCTTTCTTTCTTTGTATTAAAATAACCACTGAAATTTGAGAAAAAAATTAATTTGAGATTTTCCTTATAAAAAGTAAGTAAGGAGGGAAATGAGGATTTTCTTCCGATATATACATTTCCAAGTACATTACATTGGGCCTGTAAACTTTTTTCTTTCATTTAGTAACATGGTAACAGGGTCAATCTAGGTTTGTCTAGGCATTTACTATCTAGATTTAACATGTTTTTTTGGACAGACTCATCTGTAAAACTGAATTGAAGTGAAGTAAATTAACTGAACAAACTCTAGCTTCCTGTAAGGAAACAGGCAATTATGGGATGTAGACAACAATACTACCAAGATGCTTTTATCAGAAAAGTTGGCTCACAAGAGTGTTTTTCAGGTCTTGAGTTACCTGTATGGATGGGGGAGGAATGTGGTAAGAAAGAACATAGAACAACTGGAAGGTATTAAAGTCCTTGGTTGTGCTAACTAACTACTCTGGGGAGCCTTAGACAAAGTACTTAACTCTGGTGCCTCAGTTTTTTCATCTGTCAAACAGGAATACTATCTGCCTCACAGGGTTGTTAGAAGGATCAAATGAGATTGAGGAAGGGAAAAATATATTGAGTTAAAAACTCTAAATAGAGAAAAGGTGTTAGGGACATAATGATTATTATTCCCATTTCTTTTTCTGTGGGAAACAGAGAAAAATCAAAAATGCTCCTAGTTTTGATAGAGGGAGAATTTTGAAGTAGCCAGCCCACGTTAGGCTTACTAGGTGCTAACTCGGTTGTCTCATTTAGCACAGTACTTAACAATTCTCTAGCTCAGAATTCACACCTTTAGTTCACACCTTTAAAGGAGTTTACACCTTTAGTCTTCTGAAAGGAGTTCACACCTTTAAAGGAGTTTACACCTTTGGAATGCAAGCCCATTCTCTGGGAGGATAAAAGGAGCCGAAGGCAGTCTGGAAGAAGAGGATTCAAGATTTTACCTTGGCTCTGGCTGGAGACTCCAGAAGACTCCCAAGAGACCTGCTCACAGAGGAAAGGATTGACGGAAAAGAAACCTCCTCCCAGAGAAGGGTTACATTGGAGAGACAGCAGGACGTTACATTTTGGCGCCCAACGGGGCAAGGACTTATTCTGAGCCCTTCAGAGGAGCTAGCCGGGCCTTGACATTTTGGCCCCCGAACAGGGCTTGTGTCCCCCGCCATTTTGTGATCAGCAAGGTGGCCTCCACGTTCCGCGAGCGACTTCTTCGCTTTTGCCTCGCCCGCCCGCTGATCACGGACATGTCCCGGGACCGGTTCCAGAACCCCGGTGGCAGCGGAGGGCCAGGCGGCCTAAGCCATGACTTCCGTTCACCGCCGCCGGGCATGGGCCTGAGCCAGAATCGAGGGCCGCTGGGGCCAGGCCCCCTGCAGACCGGACCTAAGCCTTCCATCCCCTCGCCTCCGGCGCAGGTACTGGAGCAGCAGCAAGTACAACAGGCGGCGGCAGCGGCTGCGGCGCAGCAGCAACAGGCGTCGTCCCCGGACCCGCAGAAGCCAGGGCTCTCTCCGGGCAGCAGCCCCGGGCCCGCAGTAGGTACTTCTGCGCCGGCCTCCGTTTCCGCGCCATCCGCGCCGCCCCCGGGCTCGGGGGGGCCTCAAGGCCCAGGCTCGGCGACCTCCCAGGCCTCATCCGGACCGTCGGCCCCTTCCGGGGGGCCTCAGCAGACCTCTTCGACCCCGGCCTCCGTGTCCTCCGGCTCGAGCGGGGACCCGCCTCCTCCAACCCCGGGTTCCTCTGGGTCTAAGCCTGGTCCGAGCCCTGGCGGGCCCAAAGGCAAGATGCCCCGAGGGCCCAAACCTGGCGGCCCCGGCCTCACTCTTCCTGGAGGACATCCGAAGCCGCCACACCGGGGCGGTGGGGAGCCCCGAGGGGGCCGGCAGCACCACCCGCCGAACTACCAGCAGCAGCAGCATCAGCACCAGCAGCAGCAGCAGCAGCCGCCGCCTCCCCATCACCAGGGCGTCTCACCCGGCGGACCTGCAGGCCGCAGCGAAGAGAAGATCTCGGACTCGGAGGGTTTTAAAGTAAATTTGTCCCTATTGAGGAGACCTGGAGAGAAAACTTATACCCAACGCTGTAAGTTACTTGTTGGAAATCTGCCAGCTGATATTACAGATGAAGACTTTAAAAGATTATTTGCTAAGTATGGAGAACCTGGTGAAGTCTTTATCAATAAGGGTAAAGGATTTGGATTCATCAAACTGGAATCGAGAGTTTTGGCAGAAATGGCCAAAGCTGAACTTGATGATAAACCCATGGGAGGGCGACAACTTCGGGTTCGTTTTGCCACACATGCTGCCGCCCTCTCTGTACGAAATCTCTCACCCTGTGTTTCCAATGAATTATTGGAAGAAGCATTCAGCCAATTTGGACCTATTGAAAGGGCTGTGGTAATTGTTGATGATCGAGGAAGATCTACAGGAAAAGGCATTGTTGAATTTGCTTCTAAGCCAGCTGCAAGAAAAGCGTTTGAAAGATGCAGTGAAGGAATGTTTTTGTTGACAACAACTCCTCGACCGGTCATTGTGGAACCTCTTGAGCAATTAGATGATGAAGATGGTCTTCCTGAAAAGCTTGTCCAGAAGAATCCAATGTATCAAAAGGAGAGAGAGAACCCTCCACGTTTTGCTCAGCACGGCACCTTTGAGTTTGAGTATTCCCAGAGATGGAAGTCTTTATATGAGATGGAAAAGCAGCAGAGGGAACAAGTTGAGAAAAACATGAAAGATGCAAAAGATAAACTGGAAAGTGAAATGGAAGATGCATATCATGAATATCAGGCCAATCTTTTACGCCAGGATCTAATGAGGCGTCAAGAAGAGCTGAGAAGGATGGCGGAACTTCACGATCAAGAGATGCAGAAATGCAAGAATTACAATTAAGGCAAGAGGAAAAACGGCATAGAAGAGAAGAAGAAATGATGATTTGGCAGCGTGAGATGGAAGAGCAAATGAGACCCAAATGAGACGCCAACGAGAAGAAAGTTACAGTCGGATGGGATACATGGATCCTCGTGGGAGACAGATAAGAATGGGTACAGGAACAATGAACATGGGAGATCCCTATGGCTCAGGAAGCCAGAAATTTCCACCTTTAGGTGGTGGTGCCATAGGTTATGAGGCCAGCCCTGGAGTTCCAACAACAGCCCTGAGTGGTTCCATGATGGGAAGTGACATGCGTACTAAGCGCTTTAGGCAGGGAGGAGCTGGGCCTGTGGGTGGGCAGGGCCCTAGAGAATGGGACCTGGAACTCCAGCAGGATATGGTAGAGGGAGAGAAGAGTATGAAGGCCCAAACAAAAAGCCCCGATTTTAGATGTGATATCCAGTTTGTTTTTTGTCTTTTCTTGTTTAGATGCCTATCTTTTTAATTCTTGCATTTTAGTAAGAAAGCTACATTTTTATGGATGTTAGAAATTTATTGACCTAATATTTGTAAATGGTCTGTTTGGACGAGTAAAATTATGTAATGCAGTGTTTCAAAAAAAGGAGAAAATCTAAGAAACATCTGACACTGAAAGAGCATGGCTGATAAGAAGACTGTTAAAGGACTTGAAAACCAGCAGAGATCATTGGATTCCTTGAGATGAAAAATTGTTGATGAAGACTATTGTAGGATTTTAAAACTTGAAGTAATTATTGGATATCTGGCACATGAACTAATGGACTTATGGACATGTATAAATTCTCAATTTATGATTTGATCATGTTATTTGTTACATCACTTCTAGCATGTGTTTTGATACTATGTCTTTATGTAATTTATGTAATTATGTGTAATATCTCCCATATTGATGGATTTATGTATATCTGTTTCAAGGAGACAGTTCCACAGGGCTGCCTCCACTATCCAACCTACTGTAATCCAATCCAATACAATAAGCATTTATTAAGAGCCTACTGTGTACAAGGTAGCATGGTTTGGTAGAGAGCCAGTTCAAGTTCACATTTCTATGAGTTCTGTGAACTTGAGGAAGGCATTAATTTCTCAGCATCCCCTAAACATCCCCTGAGGTCCTAAAATGCAGAACCAATGCCAAAATGTATTGGTAAGAGGGAGTTTTCTCTCTGGGATATCCTACCCACAAATGAATTTATAACTTAACCCCCCCCCAAAAAAAAAACCCCACAAAAAACAATGGGAAGCTAAGTGTCACTGAAGATAGATCTGGTCACTGTAAGCAGAAAGACCTGGTTTCAGATCTGGTCCCGTTGTGTCCTTGGATAAGTCATGGAATTATTGCTGTAGTTCTTCAACTGTAAAATGAGGATAATAATAGCCCCTACTTCCCAAGGTGGTCATAAGGGTTAAATGAGATACTATTTGCTTAACACGGTGCTTGGCACATAGTAGGCTTAATAAATGTGTTCCTTTCCTTTCCCACCATACTGAGGATGTAAACATGAAGTGGCAAACAGCCCCTGTGCTTCTTGAGGATTAAAGGAAATAGTGCTTATTAAAAAGCATTTAGCAAAGTGCCTGGTACATAATGTATGTTTAATAAGTATGTACCCTTGTTTCCCTATCATAGTAGATACTGCAGATATAAAAATGAAATGGAACATAGCCCTTGCTCTTGTTAAGGATGAAATGGGGTGATATCTGTTAAAATACTTTGCACAATTCCTGGCGCATAATAATTGGTCAATAAATGTGTTCCCTTCCCTTTTCACCATACTAGGAGCTTTGTAGATAAAGTCAAAATGAAGCGCATCTTCTGCCAGCAAGAAACAAAAATATTCTCCTGGGGTATACAACAAGGAAAAGTTTAGGAAAGAATAGGCTTCACATAGGAAATAACCCTCCTACTGAAGGACTGAGATTCCAGCAGGCAGATGGGAGCTCAGGGGACATCTCAGGCCCTGGAGACCACTCCTACAGAGGCCAAGATGTTTCAAATTGGGCATTCCCTACACCATTGAAATAACAGATCCAGTTTAAAAAAAAAAAAAAAGGAAAAAAATAATACATGAGTCACAGCTAGGATTTGGCAATATTCTTGTCACATAGAAATTGTATAATATTTATGGTGATGGGCCTTCACTTGAACCCTGTCCAGATCAAGGCTGCACCCATTAAAAAATAAGAAATTCATTATAGGTCTACAATTAAGGTCTGTGTTGTCTGCATTGAGAATTTAACAGATTATATTATACGATAATTGAACATGTATCTGGTGCTATACATCCTAACGTCTTTATTGGCTTGAAAAGTCATATCAGTTGTCTACATAGATGTACCCAGAAAGAGCATATGAAAAAGGCAGGCAGGGGTAGTGGTTAGAGCACTAGTCTTGGAGTCATTCAGAGATTCATTCTATGCCATCCAACCAGCTGTGTGACTCCTGGCTAGTGACAACTTCTCATGGTTCTAGTTTCTTCATCTGTAAAGTGGAGAGTTGGTACATAAAGGAATATATATATACAATATATGTATATATGTATATATATATGTATGCGAATATAGACTGATGTATATAAATATGTATTATTTTTCTTTTCTTTCTATTTTTTTTTTACTGGACCTATTATTTCATTGAATTAGAATTAGAAACATCTCCTTTGTGAAGTCTAGTCCTGGAAAGTAGCCTGAGACACTAAGGGCTGATGGCTACCCACTCCCCTTCTTGCTTCTCTGGGCCCACTTGTAGGAGTATTCTCCAGGGCCTGGGATGTCCTCTGGCCCTCCACCTGCCTGCTGGAATCCTCAGCTTCTTTTTTTTTTACAACACTGTGATGTCAATAATGCAAGCATCAGTATTGCCCTGATCCACTGCCATTCAAAGGCACTAAAAGTGTGCTATGTGCTAGTTAGTCATGGTGTTGAAGACTAAAGATAAATAAAAAATATTCCCTTCTCTCAAGGGTTTACATTCTGTTTGGGGTTGGGAGTAGGGAGATGTTAAAATGGATAGTATGCCAGACTCATCTTCCTGAGTTCAAATGCTGCTTCAGACACTCACCGGCTGTGTGACCCTGGGCAAGTCATTTAACCCAGTTTGCCTCAGTTTCCTAATCTGTAAAATGAGCTGAAGAAGGAAATGACCAATTACTCCAATACCTTTGTCAATAGGACCCCCAAATTGGTGTCATGAAAAGACAGTCGTGACTGAAAAATGACTGAAGAACAAGGGATGGGTACAACATCTAGATAGATAGATGATAAATAGATAATAGAGATAGCATTTCTATTACTGAATATATCATCATTTAAAGAGCCAGGGGAGAGTACCAACATCTAAGAAGATCAGGAAAAGCTTCCCATAGGAAATTCATGACTTCCCCATAAATAATGCTCTTGTGAAATTTAGTTTCAAATATTTAGTGGGAAATAGGAGCTCCTTTCCACAAAGGATTATTTCAACCACTATGTTTGTGTCTTCCTACCCTACTCCAATGACTGGTGCATAGTAGGTATACAATAAAAGCTTGTGGATTAATAAATTGATTAATTAAAATGTACTTTAAAAAGCCCCTCATCCACACACACACACACACACACACTTGGTTTCCTGCATGTCTTTTGGATCATTCTAAGGACCACTTGAAGAGCTGAGGGTGAGGACTAAAGGCCCTATTTTGAGAGCCATTGATTCCAACAGACCCGCCTGGCAGGGACCATCCCCCTTCTCCATCTGGATAGAGCCACAGCTTGTCTGCTTTTGTGTCTCTCCTTTAATGTTATGTTGCTCTCTATGTACAGGCCTCTTAAAAACTCCCCCGACGGGAACATTCTCTGCATACATTAGCACTAATGTATTCTCCCTTGAATACTCATCATATTAAGACTCCTGGTAGATACCTTCCTTGAAATAAATTTTATGTGCATACATCCTAGGTACTTACCCCCATGCATTTGTATATGCGAAGAGGAATATCACTAAATCTTTCCCTGGGAGAAGCAAAAAACAACAATTATATATGTATATATGCTGGATTCTAGTATTCCCTTGTCAGAAAGTTATGTTGGGAGAGTGGCCCTGTTCCCCTGGTGAACTAGGGTGAGTAATTAACTCTTCCAGGGCACCAAGGGGCCATTTACTAAATTACCCTTCCCAGGGCACTCATCGATGCCCTGAAAGAGTTAATTCATCTATCTGGGGGAGGGCTGCAGCTTGTAGGGAGAATTTGAGTTACCCCTAGTTGATCCAGAGGCTGAAGCCCATTATGGATATCAAGTCAGCATTTGTACTTACATGGTTCCAGCAGATTCTAATGCCTCTAGCTTAAGACCCTGGCTGTCAGGGTGGGGGCGGGGTGGTGATGGCGGTGGAGGAGACTTGAGGAGCCATGGGAGTAAATATGTCTTGCTCCGTTAAAGTGTTCCCCTAGGAAAGCTGAGAAAACATATTTCCCTCCCATCTTTGTAGAGACGGGAACTATGTGTTTGGTTCCTTGTATAGATTGTTGCACATCAGAAATGTATTGTACATTTCTCTTTTTTATTTGTTATACTGGATAGTTTTGCAAGGCAGGTGAAAATGGAGGAGGATGCTTGGAAATAAGGGTAATATGAAAGCAAAAGATATTTTTAAAAAATAAGATTTCTTGGGGAAAATATACACACATAAAGGAACACATACACAATATGTGTATGAATGTGTGTGTGTGTGTGTATATATATATATATATATATACTCACATATATAAATATATGTATGCATATATACAGATGTGTGTGTGTGTGTGTGTATGTGTGTGTGCATTCATGGACTTCATGCTCTGCTTGAGATTTCAGTAGCAGAGAGATTGCTGGCAGATCCTGAAAGCAAAATCTCTAAGAAGTCATCAGAAAATAGAAGGTTAAATCTGGAAGAAGTCAGAGATCAATCCTGTCATTTTGATTTTACCTTTGGTCCCTATAAGACCCCTTCAACTCTTTCTCTTTAAATCTTGTTCTTCCTCCCCTCAAAACAGGGTTCCGCTTTGGGTATTTTCTCATTGTAACTTTGTCCCACCACCCATTTCTGCTGTTATATCCACCTTAAACATTCCTGCCAACACACACCCACCCACACCCACCCACACACCCACCCATACCCCCCCACACCCACACCCACACCCACACCCCCCCCACACCCCCATACACACACCCGCCTCCCTCCCAACACACACACACTAGTAGAAGCTCAGCTCATTGCCTCCTGTCATTGGTCTCTTGTTTCCACTACTCCTGCTGAGCTGGGCTCCTTGCCACTCTTTGCCTGATCCCTGAAATCAGCACACCAACTATATTTAGGTTTTAATCAACACAGGGATTTAAAAGAACAAAGGGAGGATTTTTAAAATGACAGGTGTCTCAAAGCTAACCTTGTTCCTTCCAGGCAAATGTACAGGCAACAAGGCTTCTCCTTTCTAAGCTGCCCCTCCTTTGGCTGAACCAAACCCCTTTTTCTACATCTTATCACCATAATTAACTAATCTAATTCTGTCTGACCTGGATCCTAGGTCAAATACTCAGTGTTTCAGCTGAGGTAGGTTTTGTTTGGCAAAATTACTAAGTTAATAGGGTTAAAGGGTTTAGAGTTGTGTTCTTCTAAAATCTTTTTCTAGATCATTTTTTAGAATTTTCGTCCTGATCATCTGTGAGCGTCTCAGTCTTGGAAGCCCGTCTCTCTGAGTCCTCCTCTGAGTTTTAAGATGTAAGCATATTAAAATCATCTCCTTTATCTTTGTCTTAAGAACTCTGAGCTCATTTGAGGTTCTCCTTTCCTTTACCCAAAATTTACCTTTCTCAACGACTAGCTCAAGTATTACATCCTCACTAAGCCTTCATTTATCACCTTAGCCCGAAGTACATTCAGAGCTATAAGTAGGGCTAGGTGATCAGGGCTTTGTCTGGGACATCAATGAGACAGTGGTGAGGGCACCTGTAGTCCTTTGGCAGTATAGAAACAACTGATTTAGAACTTAGCAAGAATGAGTTAAAATAGAAAGCATGATTTTCCCCCGGTGGTACATTTTTGTCCTGTTCTTTCTCACTCTTACCTCTCAAATAGTGTCCTTGAGGTATTCCAGTATCTAGATCATCATCTTTCCATTTTAACTGAATTGAGGATGCATTTTAGTCCGTGTATTATTCCTCATACTTGTTATTCCATTTCCTATCCCTACATGTTTGCCCTGACTATCCCTCAAACCCGCAGAACCCTCCAATCCTTACTCCTGTCTTGGTTTCCCTAGTTTCCTTCAAGATTCAGTTCAAATGTCATCTTTTTCAACAAGTCTTTCCTGGTCTCCCCAGCTGCTAATGCTTTTTTTTTTTTTTTCCTGCTCAGGTTGCTTTCCATCTACAATGCATGTATCATGTTTATAACTTGTTATGTACATGTAACCTCCCTCATTAGAACATAAGAAGGCTTTCTCTTTGTATCCCCAGCACAAAGTACAGTGTCTGGTAGAAAGTAAATACTTATTAATGGTTATTAAGTGATTAATTCTGCCACAAAAATGACCGGTTATGGCTCTGACTAGAATGTAAAGAGCAGTGGGATGGTTAGTCTTGGCTTGGCCCTGTGACCTCAATTCAGGCTCTGTTCACAGAATCCTGCAGCTGCAAGAAGTCCTCTGACACCATATTGTGGGTATGGTTATCAGTCTCTTTGTATGAAAGACTAGTATTGGGGCTCGTTCTCAGATGATGGGCCATCATCAAGACTTCAGACTGTTAGAACCTGAAAGCGCCATTGGAGTGTAATGTCCTCTGAGATGTGAGAACCATCCCCGAGACACGATGAGACATTGGACTAACACTATGGGATTGTTCTTTTGATTAATATAATGGGGGCAATGAGGATGTGTTTCATATGAAAGTTAAGGTGAACTTTACAGCTTTCACTGGCATTATGGAGTCATGTGACCTAGGCAGTCAAAATGAGTAAAGCTTTAAAATGAATTCATTGGAAGAAGAGTCAAAGGTTATAGAAGCAATTAGTTCTAGCAAGACCTAGTACCCAGTAGGTGCTTAATATACACTTACTTAGTGAATTGAATAAGGTCCTGGCTCTGTTGAGGGGATGTTGGCAAATCTTTTAGCTTGGTTGGGTTGATTTTCAGGTCTGATGATTTCTTTGGGAGCATAGAAATAAGAGAATGGAAGCGACCGTGATTTTTCTTTCTTTTTTCCCCTCACAAGCATTGAAAGCTGATTTTTTGGGTATGATTTTAATCAAATTCACTGGCTGTTATTCTTTAGTCAGACAGATATCTAAATAGGCTTTCAGAAAGGCAGGCTTTGGATAAGGGGTAGGGGTCTCTACCCAAGAGTTCCAAAGATGCCATGGCCTTCTCCCACATTTCTATCCCATAGCAAATATCCCTTGTCCTTATTGTTTATGTGACTTCTGAGGCCATGGTCCTAATCTGGCAGTGCACACCCCAGAGGGTCTGTCCTGAGCCCGCAATGACAAAATGCTCTGATCCTTGGTCCCCAACCTCATTTGAGGTTGAACTTAAGTGTGGAAGGGAGAGGTGGGGAAAGCCCTGAGGAAGGCATACAGTGCTGATATAACCTTTGTGGAGAGTGGCCTGAATTCTGGACAAGAGACCTTGTATGATTATTCCACATTATGGAAGACCAAGAGATTCAGAAATGGCGAACCAGAGTAATACTGCACCAAAACCCCGAAACAAAACAAAACCATGTACTCACTCCAACCCCTCTCCCATCCTGTCAGTTACCCTCAGCATCCTTACCAGTTTCCCTGTCATAGTTGTGGCTCCATTCCATCAGAACAGAAATGGACAAACGGTAGAAATGATCTCCCTGTAATACAATAAGGGTCATTTCCTAGAAAAGGAGTGTAGAATGGAACCCAAAGTCAGATGAATGTTTCGGTTTGCCTTCTGAGAAGTCAATGCAAATGGCACCATGCACAAGGCTGACGCTGCTCTTTCTTTTCTCTCTTCTCTCCTTTCCTCCTTCCCTGCCATCTCCTGCCTTCTCAGAGATCCCTCAGTGTGCCGGCTGCAATCAGCACATCTTGGATAAGTTCATCCTCAAAGTTTTAGACAGGCATTGGCACGGCTCCTGTCTTAAGTGTGCAGACTGCCAGATGCAGCTGGCTGACAGGTGCTTCTCCAGAGCGGGGAGTGTCTACTGCAAGGAAGACTTCTTCAAGTAAGTTAAAAATGGAACAAAAAAGCAATGTTTTTCTTTGCTCAATTCTGAGGACTACTCACCCAGTGGCTTTAGGGCAATTTGATCAATAGTAATATGTCTGCAAGAGAATCCCATTATGGTTGTAATCATAGCAAAATAACTAAAACCAGAGCAGAGTCACTGAGTCTCATCATCCCCATCCCCATCATCATTGCCATCATTATTCTCATCATCATAACAATCACTACCACTGTTATCATCACCATAACAATTACCATCATTGTCACCATCACCATCATCATTGCCACCACCGTCACCATTACCATCGCTGTCACCATCACCATCATCATTGCCACCACTGTCACCATCACCATCATCATTGCCACCACTGTCACCATCACCATCACAATCACCACTACTATCACCATCACAATCATTACTACTGTCACCATCACCATCACCATCACCACTACTGTCCCATTACCATCATCACCACAATCACCATTACCACCAATGTCATTGTCACCATTACAGTCACCATAACAATCACCATCACAGTCACCATCACCATCATCACCACTGTCATCATAACAATCACCACCTGTCACCATCACCATTACCACCATCACCACAATCACCATCACCACCACTGTCACTGTCACCATTACAGTCACCAAAACAATCACCATCACAATCACCACTACTGTCACCATCACTATCACAATCATTACTACTGTCACCATCACCATCACTACTACTGTCACCATCACCATCACCATCACAATCATTACTACTGTCATCATCACCATCATTACTATTGTCACCATCACCATCACAATCATTACTACTGTTATCATCACAATCACCATCATCATCACAATCACCATTGTCACCACTGTCACTGTCACCATAACAATCACCATCACAATCACCACTAATGTCACCATCACCATCACAATCACCATCACCATAACATCACTATCATTGTCACTATCACCAGCATTGTCACCATCACCATTGCCCACATGGAAATTATTTTTTCATTATTTTTTCACTGTGCTAGCTAGATGTATGACACTTTAAAGACGGCAAAGTGCTTTTTGACTTTCACAACAATCCTCTGAGTTAGGAACTACTAATATTATTATTCTCCTTTTTATAGATGGGGAAAGTGAGGCAAAAGAATGGTGTTCAATGTTTAATGTTTAATCAGAGAAGGCTTCCTGAAGGAGACAAGGAATTTATCTAATACATTCAGAAATGAGAATGGCCCTGGGCAGGATGCAAATAAGATTTCTCAATAACTGGTTGCATTTTTCACGTTTTATTCAGATCTTTGACTTTGTGTAGAAACACCTTCTAATCAAAACAAGCTCAGTCCAAGACAGAATGACCTAGACATGAGACAAATATTGGGGGGGGTGTAAGTGGAGGTAGAGATACAAATTCTTTTTAAGAATCTCTTTTCTTTCAGAACTTCTCTTTTCAAATCCAAGTATTTAGATAAGGCAAATTCTACAAATAATGAAGATGCTGAAGATTTGATTCTTTTTAGAGTCTCATTTTTTTAAGCCAATTTGAGTTTTGAGAGGTTGTTGAAGATGGTTATATATTTGTCCAGATGAAGACCAGAGACTGTGTCTGTCATCCATCTAGTCACCTAATCAGATACTGCCTCATGTTCATCTCTGATTGTTTCCTGTGAGGAGGGGTTTTGTCTTTCCAGACAGATCAGTCTTATTTGAGAGGGAGACTCTGTGATCTGCCTTCTTTGGAATCTCTCCTGGTTCCAGACAGGCTCAGGAACTGTTTGTGGAGTTGAGTTAAATGACAAACTTTCAGCTTCTTCCTCTAATGCTTTTTGTAATTTTGCTCCTCCTTCTTCCAATTTTCCTTTTCCCTCTTCTAACCTACATTCCCTTTCCCAGGTTTTTTTCCCCTTTTTCCTGGTGTTTACTTAAATGCTATTAATTAACTGTCTTCACTTTATACTTTTTGCCCACATCCTTTCCCATTACCCCAAGTCAGCACACCCTAGCTCCATGACAGCTCTCATGGGCTTCTTGAATGAGGCAAATCCATTAGTTCTCTTAGCTGATTTTAGGCCAATTTGACAGAGGCTTAGAGAGGACAAAGCAGTATGTGTGTGTGTGTGTGTGTGTGTGTGTGTGTGTGTGTGTGTGTGTGTGTGTGTGTTGTGTGTGTGTGTGTCTATGAAAGAGAAAGTGAGAGAGGGAGAAATACAGAGATAAGCAAAGACACAGAGATAGAGAGATATAGAGACAATGAGAGTGGAAAGGAGAAGGAAAATAAAAATAAATAGTGAGAGAAAGAGAGGGAAGAAAAGAAAAGATATTAGAAAGGTAAAAGAGAGATGAAGAGAGTAAAAAAAGAAAGGAGGAGGAGAGAGAAGGCATCAGGGACATAAAGAGACAGAGACAGATAGCATCATGGTATACTAGCATTGCTTTAAAAAAAAAAAAGGTCAAGGTGATTTGTTCTTGAGAGTGGGGTACCCACTCCTTAATTTGTAACTTCTCTGTTGAGAGGCTTCTAGGAATTGTGAGACAAGAGACATATTTCCTTATTAATAACTATTTGGTTAGACAAAGTAAGCATCAAAGGACGAGCACCCAGAACCTTACCGAAACCATCTCTTTGTCCAGAATCCCAAATATTTTTCACTGTATACTCCACATCCCAGCCAAACTGGATCTCTTCTTGCCCCCAGTACATAACTTCTGCCTGCCTGCCTGCCTATGATTATTTTGAGTTATTTATTTCTGGAGAGTCATCCCTTTCTCTTTTCCTGTCAATTGCCTGTCTACTTTTAAAAGTCCACCCTTAATACAGTCTTCTCCAGTAATCCAATGGATTCTTTCCTCCTTTCGGCACATCACACTTTATTTTGTAATTCTTCAATGCATGTGTCAATATTGCCCTTTATGGTTATCTATGATTTTATTTTATACCTCTATTCAACCCAAAGCCCTTTGAAGGCTGAGACCTATGTCTTCTCTAAACATTTTTTCTCTTAACCCTGACTACAGCACTTTGCACATAGCTGGTGCTTAATAACCATTTTCTTAATGGATGACTCACTCAACAAACTAGGCATCCTAAGAAGTGGAGGTAAAGAAGGACTATATGTCAGGCTTAGGGATGAATGAATTCACAGGAATATTAGCGATCATTTCACAACCCCCCTGAATTAGGTGAGGATGAAGATGGGTGGATAGGAAATACAATGCATATACAGTAAAGAGGAAAGTAGGAAGTTAGAATAGGGCAAGGAAAGCTGCAGAGAAGAAATATCCTACTTTTCCCAACTCAAAGTAAGACTCTATTCCCAGTACTCTCTGGGTATTTCCTAGTTTCTGGACTTTAATTAATTATCACGCAGGCTCCCATTCACTCAGATTTGGGGATTAAGGAGACTGCACTCAGGGTGGCATATAGGCAGTAAAAAGGTATTAGAGGGAGATACAGGAGATAGAAGTAGTAAAAGGAGATAGAAGGATTTAGAGTTTAAAGAGGCATCCCTGATTACCATTAGAAAGTTTACCATAATAAGAAGCATGTTGGTAAATGTTTAACAACCTGACTTTGGAGTAAAAAAATGTACACGACATACTTTTATTTAATCTTCATTATTAACATTTTCTCCATCAGTGTCTTAAGTTTAGATAATCAACAAAACAATATCTCAAGCCCTAATTTGTAGGATTGACTAATTTCTGAAGTAGAAATGCTCACATTGAAAATTTAACAATCGGCCCTGAAGCCAGTATAAGCTGGCTCCAGCATACCTGCTCCTTGTGGACAATAACAATAACACTATTTCACATTTGCAGTTTATGGGGGGGGGGAACAGAAGGCATTCCCCCTAGTATCATTATGCATCTTTCACAATTCCTTTCTCTCTCTGGATCTTCAAATCAATAGGTACGACATAGGTTCTTCCTCTGATAGCACCTCAGTTCAATCTCATGGCTTTATCTATTTTTAAAATATCATACTCATTTGTGGAATTCTTTCTCTTTCCCTCACTTCCAAATGAATCTTCTAACTAAAAAAAATTAGCTTTAAAAAACCGACTTGGTAATATATTTGTAAACAAATGCCTCATTCTCACCCAGTAGTCCTCATTCTTTCTGCCAAGAGGAAGAATTATCATCAAACATCATCTGCTTTTCCCATTGTTCAGAATTTGACTGTCATCTAGTGACTTTTTTATTTACATTATTGTAGTTTTGTATGTTGTTCTTTTGGTTCTGCTTTTTCCACTCAGAATCCATTCAAATAATCTTTTCATGATTCTCTGAATTCCTCAAGTTTATCACAATAATCTTATATTATATTCATGTAGTTTGCTCATGCATTCTCTAGTTGATGGGTGTCCCCTTTAATTAGTTCCCAGTTCTCTGCTACCACAAATGCAGCTGCTTATAAATATGTGTGTGTGTGTGTGTGTGTGTGTGTGTGTGTGTGTGTGTGTGATCTTGATTTCTTTCTTTGATTTCCTGATGAATATGCCCAGTAGTAGGATTTTGTTATCCTTTGTCTGGACTACTGCAATCACCTCGGATCTTGTATAGAACAAGATACACCTGTATCTTTGCATATAGATGAGAAAGCTCAGGCTTTCTCAAGAAGTAGGGCAAGCTGTTTAAGGTCACATGGCGTGTTCATGGCCAAGTTATCCTGGGACTTCATTGCTCAGAGTTGCCAGGCTGTGACTTGGCCCATTAAACCATGCAGACTTTGAAGCCCGAGTCTGGTCTGAGCTTACCTCCCTTGATTAATGGCCAGCTTGCTGCCCACTTTTGCTGATGGTGGGTCAGGGAAAGGTGTGGTTTGGCAGCAGTAGTCAGGGTAGGTGGAGGATGGGGAAGGAAAGCATATAGTCATTGGGATAGCCTCTGGTCTTCATCCTAATGACAGTCAAGGGCATGAAATCTACAAAAGTGTTTTAGAAAGGAATATTGAGATACTTGTACTTGGATTTACCCTGGAAATTGAATTCTCAATCCTCCAAGTAAACTGTTTAATCTTTTTTACTGTAAAAATGTGAATTGTTATTACTATTATGAATAATAATTAATAAAATATTCAGTTAGAACTAGACAGAATTCTTCCTTCTTCCACTGAAGAAAACTATAAAATCCTTCTCCAAAGATCTAGAATAATTGTTTATTTTAACAATTTAATTTAATAAAGTATGTATATTTTGAGAAAGGAGAAAACAGCATGGTGGATTGAGGGCCTTAGAATCAGGATCACCTAATTTGGCGCAGACTGGCTGGATAAGCATAAGCAAGTCACTTACTTTTCAGTGACCCAGTGACTCTTTAAGATTACAAACTGCAGTATAGTTATTGATCTGTATTGCCAGAATAAATTCCCTATACCGTTGGTGTCAAACTCAACTAAAGCAAGATATAAATGTATCTTGATACATTGTGTCCCCGAGAGCCACATATTAACATAGAAAACTACACCTTGACATTATCTGTGTTGATTCTTTATTTTGTTAAACATCTCCCACTTCCATTTTAATCTGGTTTCTTCCACATTGGGGAGTTTTGTTTGCAGGCAGCCAGTTTAACGTCTTTGTCTTTCACTAGTTAAACTTAGAGATCTGGATGCCAAAATGTAAAGGCTTACTTTTTACAGGGCACTGGGCTCCACAGAATACACATATGGAGTCCTTGTCATCAAAGATCCATTTAGGGGAGGAGATAGGAATGGGAGGATGAAACCCATGCGAGTACAAATTCAAATGTGATTAGTGCACTAAAGTCAAACAGAAAAGGATGAGGGACCTGAGGAGGAAAAGATGGATCCCTTCTACCTGGGGTAGATTAAAAAGGGATACCTAGATGAAATTTGAAGGAAAAGAAGTGTCTCAACAGGGAGGGAGCTCATTCAGGTCCTGAAGATGGTGGATAGAGAGGGAGGAGAAGGCAGTTATCTAGCTTATTTGGACTGAACAGACTGAAATGCAGAAGAGTGGAAAGTTAGGCTGGAGACAGATGAGCCTAGAATGCCCAAACAAAGGCATTTGTGTTTTATCCTGAAGGCAACAGGGAGTCATTGAAGGTTGAGAGGAAGCAGTAAAGAGCAGTACTAGTTGACTGTCACAAACCTGCATCATTTCACTGACTCACTGCCCAGATCCAATGGCCTGCCAAAGCTTCTAATTTCACCTTTGCAACATTTCTCTTTCTCCTGTGACATTGTCACCATGCTAACTAGGCCCTTACCACCTCCTCCCTGAGCTATTACAATAACACGATGGGGGCCTCTCTCCTTCAAGCCTCTCCCCACTCCAATTCATCCTCTATTCAGCTTTCAAGGAGATTGGTCCAATCATGTCTCCTCCATCTCTCCACAACTCCCTGGTGTCTCTAGGATCAAATACAAAATGATCTGTTTGGCATGCAAAGCCCTTTAAAACCAGGTCCCCTCCAGTCTTTTTACACCTTCCTCCATGAATTGTACTATTCAGGACAGGGACACTGGCCTGGCTGTCTCATGAACAAGACACTACATCTCTTGTCTCTGGGCTTTCTCTGGTTCTTTCTCATGTCAGGAACTCTCTCCTTTCTTCACTAATGACCTCTCAGGCTTCAAGTCCCAACTAAAACCCCACCTTCTACAGGAAGTATTCCCTAACCCTTTTAAATTCCAGTTAAAATCATATTTGATCTTGTCTTCCCACCTTTAATTATTTCCCATTTATTCTTCATGTGCTGCATGCTGTCTCCCTCATTAGACTGTAAGTTCCTTGAGGGCAGGGCCTATCTTTTGCATCCCTCACATTTAATATAGTGCCTGGCACCTAGAAGGAATTTAATAAATGTTTTTTTAATTGATTTTACTCATAGCATGGTGGGAAAGATGGAAGATATAAGAGGGCAGGATTTCCCCAACACTGGAAAGGCAAGGTGCAGCAATTCTAAAATTAGGCAGCAGAGGGTGCTGTTGGTATGTTCATGGGGCAGAAAGTCATCTATGGCAGAGGGTGATTTTATTTTTCTCCTCCTTTTTTCTTCTCCTCTCTCTTCCTTCTTTTTCTCTTTCTTTTTTCATGTTCTCCCTTTCTTCCCTCCCTCCCTTCCTCCCTTTCTCCCTCTCTTCCTTTCTTCCTTCCTTCCTTTTTGCCTCCCATCCTTCCTCCATTTCTTCCTTCTTTTCTCCCTCTTTCCCTTCCTCCCTTTCTTCCTCCCTCCCTCCCTTCCTTCTTTCTTTCCTTCCTTCCTTCCTTTCCTTCTGCTGTATTTCCTTGGCTCCCATTTCTCAGCAGGAGGTAAATAAAAGGCAGAAGACCAAAGGACTAAGCAGCTTATGTGGCTAATGCAGCATAATGGGGATGTGATTTGTTCTAATAACAGCGACTATTTAAGCTTTCTGGAGCACACTCAAAGCTGAGGGAACCTTCCAAGACACATCCCAATTTGAATTGTAAGCTGAGAGAATAAGGAGATCTTTAGCGCATTTGCTAAAGATGGTTTTGTTAAAGATGGGCTAGAACCCCATAAACTTCTGCCATAGCCAGGTATCTCTATAGGGGCCTGGTGATTCCAGCAGACTAGGGTCAGGGGTACTGAGCAACCTGTTCCTATCACAGATGCAATGGGGTAAGTCTTGGGCAAGGCTCTTGGTTCTGGTGTCAGCCTCTGACAAATATTCCTCTTTCTATTTCCCTGGAGGCTCTTCTGCTCTTAAAGCAACAGCTATTTGCTTAGGCCTTAACCACATTGTTTTAAGTATCACTGCAAACACAATGGATGGCACATGCTTGGAATCTCCAGTCAGATGTCTCTGACAACCAGTCGCCATCTGTGGCTCTCTTGCTTATCCGGGGCCTCTTGGAAGGACATAGTGAGCAGCACAACCATCCATACTGCCCGTCTCTCCCTGGAGAGCTAGTGGGGCTGTGTCTTATTGAAGGGTTTCTCGGAGCCCGTGGTTTAGGAGCAAACCTTTGTTGTTGGCTGAGTGGGCCTTTAACCCTGGGTAGCTTTTAAGGGAGGCACCTAAGGTCAGGACCCTGCCCATCTGCTGCTGCCGACTAGCCATGACCTTGTGCTCCAGACTGCCCGAGTTCTAAGCAGATTCCTCTCCAGCAGCCGCTGTGGCTTCTCTTGCCCTCCAGAAGTATGCTCGATCTGCTTCTCTTCCCTCATCCACCTGGTTTGGGAGCTGAGAGTCAGGGCTTATGGGCCAATCAATCCACAGACATTTATTAAGCATCTATACGCCAGGCGCTTTGCCAGGGTCTAGATTGATTCTCCATCATGAGTGTAGCTATTAGCATAGGATGTAGAGCTGGAAGGAGCTTTTTAGTTCAATCCTTCCCTTCATTTTACAAAGAAAGAAACTGAGTCATTAAGAAGTGAAACGGGCTGCCAAGATCTCAGAGAGGTAGGGAGTAGCAGAGTACTGTGGCTCCAAAAAGCAGGGCTCTTTTCACAGCAGCTCTGATTCCCTGGCTCTCCCTCTTGTTCCTGCAACCCCAGAGAGCAAGGGAAAGGGTGCAATGGGAGCCAACACTGCTACTACTTTGGAATCCTCCATAAAAGGAACCTTGGGCAACTGCAACCCAGGATGTTTAAAGAGCCAGCTTTGGAGGCTGTGCAGTGCCAGCTGGGCACTAAGCCAGGCTTTTACCACTTTCCATCTTTCCTCCTCCAGTCAGTCAATGTTAAGGCAGCCAACATAGCCATCAGCAAAGGGCAGGTAACCAGTGTCCTTGGGAGCACGTCTTTGTGCTTACCAGGGCTCTCAGATCTGGGCTTATTTGTTCCTTCAGAACCGGGACATTGTGTTACTGTTACTCCAGAATGTTCTGTATTCAGGCTGAGCTAGGAAACAGCCTCTCTGGCTCTGGCTGTGAGCAATGGCTCACCCAGTGTCATGCTCCAGGGAAGGAACATTTCTTCACTGATGACTTTGGTTAAATTGCTTCAACACCCAGGGTCTCAGTTTCTTCACCTGTGAAATACGGTGCAGATCATCAGCTTTTTTGAGAGCAAAGGCAGCTTTTAGAGGGAAGGGATCAGTGGAAGGGTAATTTACACCCTCACTTGATCCCTTTCAGAGCATGGGTTTTTAATGGGAGTCCAGGGATGTGTGGATAGATTTTAAGAAGTCTGTTAAAAATTATATCTTTATTCTTTATTAATTTTTCTTTGGAATCTAGCAATTATTTTTCAGTTGTGCATATAACCACAAACTATCATTCTGAGAAGGAGTCCAAGGCTTCACCAGATTGTCAGTAAGGTCTGTGATAAAAAAAAGCATTAAAATCCTTGCTTTATAGGATCTTTTCCTTTTTTTATTTTAATAATGGCATTAACTAATAACACTGGATTTTATTCCACTAGGACACAAGCTCTATTCTCTCCACTAACACTCTTAATATTTTTTCTTCTCTCTTGCTGTAGAACTTTGCCCTTGTCTGCTCACTAACAGGTATCTATAGGTATAATAATAAGAATAAGAATAGCTAACATAATGATAATAATAATAGCAGACACTCTGCCAGGCATTGCACTAAGCACTTTATGAACACTGAATTTGATCATCACAACAACCCTGGGAGGTAGGTGCTATTATTATCCTCATTTTCACAAATGTAAACTGAGGTAGACAAAGGTTATGTGACGTGCCCAGAATTTACTTAGCTAGTAAATATCTGATGCCAAGTTTGAGTTGTTTTTTTTTTTTTTTGATTCTAGACTCTCTTTACTTCACCACCTAGCTTATTAAGGTTGATAATTGGATTCTTTTTTTTTTAAGTTTAACTGATGTATTTTGATTTGACATTATAAATATTTGCAGATAAATCCCATTTTGTGAGAGGCCTCTAATAATAAGACAAAACACTTGAATAAAACTAATAAGTCAATGCCCTCATCAGAAGGTGTATACATTTCAAATCTATAGCACTTCCCACTTCTCAAGTTTTAAAAAGTTAAGAGTATTTTCTCTCCCTCCTATTCCTTTGGGAAAAAAAAAAAAGAAAAAAATTTTATATGCATAGTTAAGTCAAACAAGTTCCCTCAGTGACTGAATACAAATATACATATGAATATATTTTCTATATATATTTATACACATATATTTGCTTTATTCTGCCTTCTAAACCTATTACTTCTTTATTATGGATAGCATGATGTTTTATCATTAGTTTTTTTAGTCATGATGGTTATCTTATCGCTCATAGTTCTTACACCTTTCAAAGTTGTTTTTTCAATATTGCTGCCACTGTAGAAATAATTCTCCTGATTCTGTTCATTTTATTCTTCATCACATTCATTTTAAGGTAATGCTTCATACTCACTTTCCCAAAGTAAGCTGGGTGATATTTGCTTAGTTAATTCTATGATGGTGCTGACCACTTACATTGTCTTGGCCCCTGGGGTGCTTACAGTGCTGGCCGATGAGCCTTTGGCTGATGGCAGCTGCAGTTTCATCAATCTGGAAAGCACTTTGGCAGTCAGAGGGTAAGAGGAAAGGAAGCTGTTCCACAAATTTGGCAAGATGAGAACAGCAAGGAAGAAATAAGACTCTAGACTAGAGGATCTTTTCCATGAGAATCCTGCAACAAGCTGACCCTTTTTGCTTCATCATTATGACCCTGGTTGGCTTACACTGGGCACTGGCTGCATCTGTCTACAAGGCTACTAACTGCCATCCCAAGGAGGAAGAAACAGAGGCACAAACAGAGCCTTAGGCTACCCAGCACGTTAATGACAGAGATGACAAGAATCTTAAGTCCATATCTTCTGCAGCCCATCCTTCTTCTAGCTCCCTGTGGTTATGAAGTCTGTCTTCTCCAGTAACCATTGAACAGGCGCTTTGTGCCATCTGTAGTGTGCCCCTAGTACTACCCCCCCCCTTTGTTTTATAGCGATGGACCTGGAAAAGACCTGAGATCATCTAGTCTAACCTCATTTTATAGATGAAGAAATTGATGTCAGAGAGGTTAAGTGGTTTGTTTGAGGTTGTATAAGCAGTAAATGGCAAAGCCGGAATCTGAACTCAGGCCATTTGGCTCAAAAGTTAGCACTTTTTTTCTGCCTTCCCCAGCTGCCTTCTAAGTAGGAATAAAAAGTGGGAAGAAAAGAGCTAAATGAAGGGAAGGAAAAGAGAGGAAAATAGAAAGGGGGAACCTGAGAAGATAATGACTGGGTTGCCATGAATAGATCTTCTAAGGGAGTAACAAGTGCCTCTTGGGAAATGACTTAGTGAAACCCAATTCAGTCTTGCTTTTCCAAGTCAGCATTTTAATAGCACATTAGGTGACTAAGAAGAACACATAGATGCTATCCGGAACAGTTCCATCACTGAATGTTAAGAGTTGGTGAGAAAACTGACACTCAGAGGGAGAAGAAATGTCTTGGGTCACAGAGCCTTTTTTTTTTAAAGCCCTACTATGTGCCAGGTACTTTTGGGCTGCCAAGCAATGCGAAAACAGTCCCTGCTCTCAAGGGACTCACAGTCTAATAAAGGAGACAGCATGAAACTAGCCATGTACAAATGAGCCACTTGGTGGCAAAGAAAGGGAACTTAGGCTCCTGGTTCTTCGTCCCATCCAATTTCAAATGCTCCCTACAGAACTGCTCTAGGGTGGCCTGGTGCTTGTACAAGGTACAGCTGGCACCCTCAGCCTTCCATTTAACTGAGCTGCTGGGGCCTCAGCTGCACGGTGATGTTTCTGAAAAGGATCACTGATCACACTGTCCCCAGGAAACTCCCAGGGTTGTCACTGAGAGGGAGGACGAGACAGAGGCAGAGAGATAGTTTGTTAATCATTTACTGCGTGCTACACTGGGAAGTAACAATATAAGAAATAAAGGCAGTTCCTACTCTCATGGAATTTATATTCTAGTGAATATAAAGGGCAGGGGCAATCTGGAAAAGTCCCGAGTTGGGAGTAAAGCATTGAGAGAAGTGATCACGGATGACCTGGACTTCTTCATGAAACTGAATTCTAGACCAGAACTTGCCAGTCATAGGGAAGGAGGCATCTATTGGCTCAATGTAGAAAAATCCAGAGAAATCTATCTATTGGCGCTGAGCCTACTTTGGGGGAAAATACCAGAGCTGATTTGTTTTCTGTTCTCCCCTCCAAGGTGAGAGAAGCTGGGAGCTGGAGGTGGTGGGCTACCCTTCACTACGTAGTGAGCTATACGATAAAGGACAATTTTTAGTTACCACAGACACTGGCAAATGAGGGCAACTACACTTTAAAGTCATTCATTCATAGGCTTGTAGATCTAGATCTAGAGCTGGAGAGAAGCTGATAGGTCATCCATTGTGACCTCCTTATCTTACAGATGCAAATCCAGAAAAGTAAAGTAACTTGCCTAAGCTGATACAGTGGAGAGAGCCTAGAGTCAAGAAGACTTGAGTTCAAATCTAGACACATCCTAATTGTGGGACTTTAGGCAAGTCACTTTACTTCTTTCTGTAAAGTTTTTTTGCCTGTAAAATGGGGATAGTAATAGCATCTGACTCCAAAAGGGCTAAATGAAATAATATGTATGGTTTTTGCTGTTGTTCACTCATTTCAGTTCTGTTCAACACTAACCCTAACCCCATTGGGTTTTTTTTTTTTTTTTTTTTTTTTTTTTTTTGGCAAAGATACTAGAGTGGTTTGTTATCTCCTTCTCCAGCTCATTTTACAGATCTGGAAGCTGAGGCACAAAAGATGAGGTGACTTGCCTAGAGTCAGTGTTTGAGCTTGGATTTGAACTCAGGAAGATGTCTTTCTGACTCCAAGCCCAATGCTCTGTCCACTGTGCCCCCTGTTTGCTCCCTCCCCTAATGACTTCCTGGTAGTTTATATTCTAAACACCGCATTAAGAAAACATTGAAAGGCAATTGCAGCCCTCCAAAAGAGATGGTATAAATCAGTGGTCTGTAACTTTTTAAAGTACCTTATCCTCATTTTTTCAAAATAAATTTTATTGATATATTTTGGTTTTATATTATATACCATTTCTGGTATCAGCACATTACTCCTCCATTTCAGCATTGAACATCTCATTATAATATCAATAACAACTGGTTGAGAACTCACCTGACTTTGTATACAACATTCTGTTTCCATAGTCCCTTGCCTTTCATTATCTATTCTCAGCAACCAGGAATACTTGTTACAGTTATTCAAAGTTTGACTTCCTAAAGTGTTCTTTTTAAAATGTCTGTTATCGTGTATATTTTTAGATCCTGTTTTAATGTCAAGACATTTTCTGGACCTTCATATGCTATTAAGATCCATTGATTGAGTATTTCAATACTAAAAAGGATCCAAGCCATCTATGGCTGCTCTTCTATTCTGTAACACCTTCAAATAAATTCATCTCTTATTCATCACCATAGCATCTGCACAATGGAAGGTATTTGGCTCTGGAGGCAGAGGCCCTGGCTTCAAATGCTGCCTCCAAAACTATCTGAGGGACCTAGAGGCAGCTAGGTGATGGAATGGATACACTATTGAGTTTGGAGTCAGGAAGACCTCAAGTTAAAAAGATGGGCAAATCCCTTAACCTTTCTGGCTTCTAAGTCATATTCGATAGCTTCTAAGTCTCCTCCCAGCTCTAAATCTGTGATCCTATTATTTAAGTGACTTAACCTCCCTGTACCTCAGTTTCCCATCTATAAAATGAGAGGGTTTGGCTCCTGGTACCTTCAAAATCATCTAGTAGTTAAACCTTCTTATTTGTAATCCTTTGAAAAATGATAGCACATGTATTGTGAGATTTATGATCAATTCAGTTTATAGAAACTATGTTTACTTTTTTTTTTTTAAACCTATTTGCATTTGGACTGGAAATCTTTTGAAAAAAGTCCTGGTAATCCTAGACTCCAAAATTGGAAACTACTGATTTAAATAATTTTAGAATCTACAAGGCTATGTGAATATATGTCTGTACTTATTTCTCAGATAGAAAATGAAGATAAGAAAGGCAAGAATAAGAAACTCAGCTTATAATAATTCAAGACTTGTAATATTCAACACAGGTATGGAATGCAAATACGTTTTCATTTACTAAAGCTTATAAAAAAGTCAAAAGCTATTACTTGTGTAATTCCACATGGAATAGAAAGTTAAACATGAGAAAGTTAAATACAATTAGTGCATTTGTAAATCATTCTCTCTTTAAGTACCACAAAGTATTGATATTATGGCTGATCTTGTCTAATGTCTTTTGGGACCACTAGCTCTAGACAAAGATTTTACTCTTGTTTATGTAATGCTAACCTCACTGGCATTTATGACTTTGGACCTATGTGATTTAGAAGTGATTAATGGGGCAGCTAGGCAATGCAGTAGATAAGAGTGCTGGGCCTAGAGTCAGGAAGATCTGAATTCAAATTTGATTTTAGACACTTACTAGCTGTGTGATCCTGGGAAAATCACTTAACTTCTGTTTTCCTCAGTTTCCTTGACTGTCAAATGAGGATAATAATAGAACCTACTTTTCATCGTTGTTGTGAGAATAAAATGAGATATTTGTAAAACATTTAGCTCCATGCCTAGTAGGCACTAAATAATATTTTCTTTCTTCCCTTCCAATGGTCACCATTCCCCTTCGGGCCACTAGTTGCCATTTTTGTTTGTATGTTTGTTTAGATAGAATTGTCTCCTCACTGGTTTCCACATCCAAGCTATTTTTCTCTAATTTATTGCACACAACCTACAAGATTAATCTTTACCCCAACCTAACTCTGACCATGTCTTGCTACTGCTCAAAAAACTTTAGGGGTTCCTCATCTCATCCTAAATAAAGCCTAGCCTTCTTGATTTGGCATTCAAGGCCCTTCATAGTTGAATCATAACCTTTAGTTTTCAGGCTTATCCGATATTCCTCCCGCTTCAGGCATTACATGCTCTGGTCAAACTGAAATATTATTGGTTCTCTTAACAATGCTGCAATTTACTGCCTCTGTGACCTTGTTCATGCCCTTCTCCCATGCTCCCATTTCCACTTGTCAAAATCCTGCTGATGGTTCAAGGTCCAGGTCAGATGCTACCATCTCCAAGAAGCTTTTCCTGATTCCTGCCTCATCTCCACTGCTTGAAGCCCAAAGTGATCATTCTTCTGCAGTCAGAGTATTTTGTATTTCTCTTGGGTACTTATTCCATTCTGACTGATAGCCTGGTAATTTGTGTATAAGTCTTATCTCCCCTGCTAGATTAAAGGAAGGAATCATGTCATTTATTCTGCTTTCTCGGTAGCACCTATTTCAGTAGTAGCTGTTTAATAAATCTTTGTTAAAGAAACCAGGAAAGAAGGTAAGTAAAAGAAATAGACAAAGGGAAGGAAAGAAAAGGGAAAGGAAAAGAAGAGGGAAGAAGGGGAAAAAAAGGAAAGATTAAATGAGAAAGAGGAGAAGGGGCTAAGAAAGGAAAGTGGATTGGTTTCCATCTACATGCAAGAGAAAATATCACCTAGCATCACCAACTCACTTTTAGAATCAGCAGCTCATTAGAATCATTTTTTAGAATCACATTTTAGAATCACCTTTGGTTCCTCAGCCACTTTCAGAATCAGCAGCTCATTATACTTTCCATTACTATCAGTAGAAAATTACATACATAGTTAGATCACTGGGTGGTCAAATCATAGCAACTTGCATTTATATCATGCTTTACCACTGTAAGGCACTCTTATTTGATGCTCACATCACCATCTGTTGTAGTGCAGTATTATCTCCATTTTATAGATGAAGAAATTGAGACTCAGGGAAGTTGTGATACTGCTGGTAAATTACCAGAGCTGGAATTTAAAGCCAAGTCCTCTGCATCTAATTCCAATGAAGATAAAGTTGGAAGAGAAGAACAAGAGTGAGAAAAAGGGAAATGGATGGGGAGATCAGAGAACACCGAAGACAAATTTAGGCTTTTTCATAGGGCTAGGAAAAATCTATGTATTCATGGTGAAGATCCTAGACAGGATTATCTCTAAAGTCCCTGCTTGTTCTGAATCCTGCAACAGTGGGCCTGGGGTACAAATGTTTGCTTTCACTCTGTGTCCTACACCAAGAAATGGCTTTTCCTTGATGGAAGAAGGCTGACTTTTGTCAGAGAATGGTTTACACTGCTCTGACGTTACTGTGGACAAACTTAACTCATTAAACCGCCTTTGAGCTGGAGATGATATATGGAGGAAGTATTGGTACATACAGTAACAGTAAATATCAGCAACTTATCTGTCAAGTGTGGTGATAGATAAAAGAAATACATAGAGGGAAGTGTCAGCTGAGAAAAAATATATAGCTTGCAATAAATCACCACCAAGCAATTAAAACATAAAATCAAGTTAAGCAGTATTTTGTTTCCAAAGCAAGAGAAAGCAATGGCAAGAGAGTGGTGATGCTGGCAAATAGGAAAACTTGAAGGCTGGAGCTCCTTTGGCCCAGGAGAATTCTAGGCCATTGAGTGTCTTCCATCAATGCTGAGATTCTCCTAAAATCCTAGCATTAGTCAATAAGGGAGTTAGTTTCTTCTTCTCAGCTAATAAGGGGTCCTTCCTAATTAAATCAAGAATCCTTCCTGAAGATCTTCTCAGCCAGTCTTCCCATTCTAATTCCCAGTGATCCAAAAACTACTTAACCTGTTTATTAAAGCAAAGAAATAAAACAAGGCATGAGAAGAGGATATGGATCAGGGAGGCTTCAGGGAAGAGATGGCATTTGAGATGGATCTTTAATTGAACAAGTGAAGCCTTCAGGGAAGAGATGGCATTTGAGATGGATCTTTAATTGAACAAGTGAAGCCTCTGGTAATTTCTCACTCAAAAGGAAGAACATGAGCCAAAAAAAAAAAAAAATCATGGGCAAAAGAAATTATGGGACATACTCAGGAAACAAGGAATAGTCCAGTTTTTTTTGTTAATTCAGAGATGAGAGAGATCATTCAGGAGATTACTGCAAGAGTTTGTGGCTAGGACACAGCATATATGAAAGAGAATAGAGGCAAATAAGAGCAGAAAAGTAGTTTGGGGATGTATTTTGGAGGTTTTTCCGTAAGAAAAGATAGCCATCTGATCAATCAAGCCCTCAGCAAGCAATTATTAAGTTCCTAGTATATATGAGGCTGTGGAGGTATAAAGACAATAATTCAATAATCCTTGCCCTTAAGGATTTTACATTCTTTTAGGGGAGACGACGTGCCAGTATGTAGAATAGAACCCAAATAAATGCCAGGTAGTTTTGTGTCCTAGCATCTGGAAGAAGAGGAAAGGCTTCATCTGTAGAAGGTGATACTTGTAAAGAGAGGAGGTAAAAAGAGAGTGCTTTCCAAAGAGGAGAGACTGGAGGTGGAATGCCATGTGTGAAGAACAAGAACAATTTGGTTAGACTTTGGAGACATAAAGGAGCACTCTTTTTACATTATAAAGCCAAAAGGATAGTTTGGAGATAGTTAGAGAAGAGCTTTAAATGCCAAAGAAGTTTATATTTGATTCTAGAGACAATAAGGAACTATTGAAATACGGAGTAGAGGAATGATGTGTTTTTAAGAAAAATCCCTTTGGCAGCTTGTGTAGAAGATAGATTGAGGAAGGGGAGATACTTGAGACAAGGAGCTCAATGGGGAGATCTCAAGAGTTGAGATGAAAGGTGAGGAGGAATTGAACTAAGGTAAGAGCTTCGAGAAGGGGATAGAGTTAAGAGAGGTTGTGGAGGTGGTAACAGTGAGATTTAGCAATTGACTGGCATGAGGGATAGTGAGGAGTAGAATAATAGGACAGAGGTTATGAAGTTGGGAGACTGGAAGGATTGCTTTGCTCTTGACAGAAATAGGGAAATTCAGAAGAAAGGTGGACTTTGTGGGTAGGGGGAAGGAAGGATGGGTCTTGCTTTGTACATGGTAAGTTTCAGATGCTCTGGTCACTCAGTTAATAAAGATTTTAAATACCTACTATATGCCAGACACTGTGCAAAGTGCAAGAGATACAAGAAAAGCAAAAGGCAGAGTCTGCTCTCAAATAGTTCTTGATCTAATGAGGAAAACAACATGAAAACTACATATAAATAATATATGAAATAATAATGGAAATTATTAGAAGACGGAAAAACTTACTGCAGAAAGTAAGAGTTAAGGTGAGAATTAGAGGTAACTAGGGACACAAGGAGACAGACATGAAGAAGGAAAACTCTTCAGGTAAGAAGGGACATCCTGAGAAAATACCCAAAATTGGTAGAGGAAGTGTTGTGTTGAAGGACCATCAAGGAGGTCAGTGGCACTGAATTGCCAATTAGTGGGCAGAGGGTATACACTATAAGAAGACTAGAAAAATAGGCAGACACCAGAGGATTTTATATTTCATCCTGGAGATGATAGGTAGCCATTGGGGTTTACTGAGATGTGAGAGTGGGACAGTGACATGATCAGTCTTGTGTTACTGAGTGGAAGGTGGATTGGAGGGAGAATTCCAATTTGAAATATTTAACGGCAGCTGGTATGAGATCTTAACTTAGGGAATCGACTGGATGTATAGATCAGGGAACTTTATGCAAGGAGATAATAAAATAGAGAGAAGAAGGGCCAGGGATACATTCCTAACTAGGGAATGTGACAGTTAAACCTTAGCAAAAGAGACTGAGATGTGGTCTGAAAGGTAGAAGAACCAGCACAGAGCACTGGAATATGTCTTATTTCCTGCAGCTACTATAAGCCCTTCCCAGCAGTTGTCCAGGCCCTTACACATAAATTGTAAGCTCCATGAGGACAACTGTCTTAATTATTTTTGTATTTTCATTTTGTCTGGAGCAGTGTACATCTGTAATAAATGGATAAAAGAACAGATGAAAGGATGAATAAGATGCCATTTCAAGGTTGTGCATGGATATCATGTAACCAAACTCTTGGGGTTTTGTGGGGAGGCTGTAGAATTCTCTGATGGCTTCCCTATAGAAGCCAAGATAAACTGCACAGACCTGAGGACTACACACTCCCCAGGGATGAAAAACATTATACGGAGGTTAGTGGTTCTCAGGGACCCAGGCTTTCAATTCGAATGAGTATCAAGGAAGGTAGAAAGCACAAGTCAGAGCTTATCCCAAGATCTCATTTCAGCTAATCGCTCTGACATCTTTCCTAACAGAGCTTTTTTTTTGGTCTTTGATAAAGATTTTTATTTTTAAATTTATGGACCCCTCTTGTTTTTAGATCATAATTATTTCCCAATATATTCTACCACAGCCCCCAGGAAAGCTTCCCTTGTAAAAAGGGGAAAATTTAGTTAAGAAGAAAAAGAAGAGTTACACAAAACCAAACCTAAGGTGATGATCTTAATCACGTCTAACCTATAGGGTATAGGGTTATTGTAAGGAATAAATGAGATAACGCAAAGTGCTTAGTAAAAATTTAGAGCTGCAGAAAATTGAGCATTACTGGTGAAATGCATGTGAGTGTAGGTATGTCTAGTTCTGAGAAGTACCTTACTGGGGAGAAATGTTCCTAAAATCTAGGGCATTTGAGGGATTTATTGGATTGTGATTGGTTCTCTCTAGGTGGAGTACTTTGTGATTTGAGAGATAGCACCAGCACCAATAAAGTAATGCCTTCAATCTGCATTTAGGTCAATCAATCAATTGATCCGCACACATTTATTAAATGCCTGCTCTGTGCAGTGTGCTGGGGATATGAATACCAAAATAAAACTAATCCCTGTCTTCAATGAGTTTACATTCTGGGGGCAGAGGGGGAAACAACGTGTGTTTGTGTGTGCATACACATATATATGATACAAAACATACAAAGTAATTAGCATGATCCTAATCCTCAGGCTCATAGTGCTTGTGACTATAGGTATGTCTTTAACAAAGAATTCTTTTCATGGCAAGTAATTTCATTTTTTGGGGCCTCAGTTTACCTGATCGAATTGTTTTGAGGATTCTGGTCTTTGGTGCCAACCTCTATTACTGGAAAAACAATTCAAAATGCATGTTTTCTGATGAGTGTCATTAGCTTCATCTTCTCAGTGCTCTACAATCCTTAAAGCACTATACCCATGTCAGTATTATTAATTATTATTATTAATAGTATGATCACACAAAGGCTAGCATAGCATCAATCCCCGAGCTTTGACTCAAGGGAGGGATATACTCCAAAACTGGAAGCTGAGCTCTGTGTGCAGATGCCCTCGAGAGGAGCTTTTGACAGCAGCTGGGCCCCAGCTTAGAGCTGGGTGCTCTATTACCCAGAAGAAAGGTAATATGGAAAGACTTTCACTTATCAACCAAAGGTTCACATTCCACAATCAGGAAAATTGCTTCAATCGCTAAAATTGCTGGTGGAGAAGTCCATTTATTTTTCATTTTTCTTGTGCACTTGCCACCCCTATGCATGAATCACTGTCGGGATGTGGATTAAATTTATGCCCCCCCCATTATCTTTCATGTCTCCTGTGCTTAGGGGGCAGTTGGGCTTCCTGCGACTAGAATTCAGTATCTTCTTTTTTCATGAGCAAGGAAGATAATTCAATAGCTCATGTCCTTTTGTGGTCATCAGCAAAGGCAACAAAAGAGGCCATTTTTTTGCTCAAGAGAATAATTTCCTTCTTCCTCTCTGTTCTTCCTTTCTTATGTTTTTACTATTACTGTATAGTAGTGACTCAAAAGGGATTATTTTCATGTAGAGCCAAGCTAAGACCAACAGCCCAAGTTTATAAATGCATAGGGTTAATCTCCTGGATATTTGTGGGGTATGTGCTTGTGTGTGTGTATGTAGCATGATATGCATGTATGTATGTGTGTGTGTGTGTTGGGTGAAAGAATTGTTTTTGGTTTCTAGTACATTTACTATTAAAAAACACAAACATGCATGTGTAAAAACAGGCCCTTGTTATACCTTTCTGTTCTAGTCTTTCTTTCCCTCCCAAACACACATTCACCCTTAGAGCTCATCCCCAATAGAACCCTACTTTTCCTCTCAGATGTGCTCAATTCAGTAACTGTCTCCATAAGGACAGCCTCCATCCAGAATTATCTACTTAGCTGGAACATAATGACTAACACTAGCTTTCATCAGTACTAGAGAATTCCAGTTTCTTCCATGGACACTGCTCTTCTAGAGAGGTACACAATCCCATAGCCTTTTAAACTTCCTTATTGTTATTGATCTACTTTGATTTGCCATCACATTAATTTCCAAGTAGACTCCCTCCCTGCCCAGAAAGACTTCTCTGAGAACAAAGAATAGAAAAGAAAGAACAAAGAAAGACAAGTTCTGCACTAAGCCTGGGAGGAGCTGAGCCTGAGGAGCTGTCCGATGTTCTACACCCATCACCTTCCACCTCAGCTTCCACTTTCACAAGCCCGGGAGGTGATTTTTGTAGTCTCTTCCTTAAGGTCAAACTTAGTCATTATAATGGGACAGAATTTGGGTTTCATTTCTTTTGTTTTGTTGCCCTTTACGCTTACATATCATCGCATAGATTGTTTTCCTAATCCTCCTTACTTCTATAACTTCTCCCTATATCCATTCATATAAAACTCCCTATGTCTGTAGGTTTTGAATTCATTGTTTCTTGCTATTCAGTAATATTCTATTGCATTCAGGTCTCACAATTTCGTCGGCCATTCCCCACTATGGGTATCTACCTGTTTCTAGCTTTGTTAATACAAAAGGTGTTACTATAAATAAATTTGGTGTAGTACATGACCTTTTTTTCTACCCTTGACCTCCTGGGGGAGGTGTCTAGCAGTGAGATTTCTGTCAAAGGATAGAGACCTTGAATCACTATCAATGTAATTACAAATTGCTTTCCAGAATGGTTAGACCAATTCACAGTCCTACCAACAGTATATGCGTGCCTGTCTTTTCATAATCCCTCCAATATCAACTACTCTTGTCACAATTTCCAATTTACCGCGTGTTAGGTAAAATCTCAGAGCTGTTTTGGCGTGCACTTTTCTTATTTAATCTCTCATTCATGGTTCTCTAGTACCGACTTGGGCTTTCCACAAATGGCTCCAGCCCCTACCAAATATAGGACAAAGTCTCCTATACCCCAGTTCCATTTAATCATTAACAACTGGGGATTAATTATTATAAAGAAATATTTACTTTAAAAGATATAATAATAGGTAAAGGGGAATGGCAACACAAGGTTTTTCAAGGGTCAATGCTGAAAAATTATCCTTGCATATGTTTTAAAAATAAAAAACTTCAAAAAGGAAAGGTATAAGAACAAATTTACAAAATATTCTTTAACATGTCTTCCTCATATGTATATATATATATATATATATTTCAATTTGTGGTTAGGGGAGGAAAAGAGACTAAATCCATAGTTTAGCTTAGTTTCTATAGAGCACACAGTCCCAGTTCCAAGTTCCAGCCCACCCTGTGCTTGGGCTCGAGTCCTGGTAACCTTGGTGTCTCTGAGTAAGGCTTCCCTGTTAGACTAGCTGGCTCTGGAATCCTAGGTCCAAGCTGGCCACTGCTCGGACTCCAGTTGGGGATGACCACGCCAATGCCCAAATCAGAGAAAACGCAGAACCGAAACCAGCATCCCTGCACCCATTTCTCTGAGCGTGGGAGGGCAGGGGAAGGAAAGCCTCATGTCATCGTCTAGGATGAGTTTTAAAAGTGCGGCGCTTGGGTGGTCAGCCAAAGGAAGCTATCCTCAGCCATGTGGGGGGGTACACAGAGGGAGTCCAACGTAGGAGCTCGGGGGGTTCCCACAGAAGCCTCCGTGAGGCTTCCTGCACATTAGGCGATCTGGGCTCCAAAGCCCAGTGTCAGGGTACAGTGTGTCTCATGGCTAAGAGTTTGAAGTTCTTTTCTGAGAACTTCATATTTCCTGACCTCTTACCTACTGGGCGATGGTCTTCTGTATTTCCACAGACATCGTATTGAAAAAGGCACTGAGGAAGCACAATAGGCCTGGAGTCAGGGAGACCCCAGACATTTACCAGTCTTAGATACTGTGTGACCCTGGACAAGTCACTTAACCTGTTTGTCTCAGTGTCTTCATCTGTTAAATGGGGATATTAATTACATCTACTTCCCAGGATTGTTGTGAGGGTAAAGTGAGATGATACTTGTAAAGTACTATGTAAATGATAGTTAAAAAAAAATAATAGACACAGGCAAAGATGAACCTTCTTACGAGGAAAAAAAATCCGCAAAGTAAAAACCAGACAACCTTCTGGTAGCCTGGCAGCCCAAGCTATCTCAGTAACGGCGTTTCTTAGACACTTGCGCTGAATCGTGCCTGAGTTTTCTTTTGCAATTGCAGAAGAATTGATCCTTCTATCTTCTCTCCGTGCCGGTCATGGATTTCCCCTCCCCACTTCTTTGGGTGTCTGCTGGATACCAGGACCCACCCAGAAAAGTACCCTCCCCACCCCACATCCTCGCCACCATCTCTCCAGGTGCAACATGCCAGCACATGCCACCAGACCCCTTTTAGCCTCTTCAGCAGGTATCATTACAGCATAAGAGTCCTATCATTTTGAGTTAATCTGGGATTCATCATGATAGCTGTGACCATAATTAATTTATTTGGTATTAATGTGGATGAAATATGTACTGTCCTTTCAGGGGAAATCATACTGCCTATAAGCATTAGTTAAAAGGACCATTAAAATCAAACCTTCCTCAGATCCATTAGGCGAAGTCTTTCATCTTGAAGAAGATAAAGTTCTGTCGTGTGAAAAGTCATGAATAATTAGGTTGATTGCTGTTTTCAACTCTGCCCCTGCTTCCCCACCCCCTCCCACTCTGCCCATCTCCTCCCAGAAGCAGGGAAAGCTCCCCTGATGCTGTGCAGTCATCTCCTCTGGTGCTCACTAGGTCTATACTTGGCCCATCAGACGAGTCACTTGCAGGCTGGTTTCTTTCTATTCCACTGGGTTTATTTCCGCTTTTCCCCTGAGGCTCCGCAGGGAGTGGCCTTCCCTCCGAGCCAGAGGATCGGGGAACTCGTCCGGCCCGACATTCCCCCGTCCCGGCCCGACATTCCCCCGCCCCGGCGAGGGCAAGCCCGCCCGGCTGCGCCGCTCTGCAGATGGCAGTCAGGAAAGCTCTCTTCTGGAGCCTGGGAGTGGGGATCCCAAATGACGCGTATTTCCCTCTTACCCAGATCCGCCTAAGCGTCTGGAAGGCACCAGAGAACCAGAGACGGAGCTGGGAAGGGCCTCCTTTGGACCAGTGTGCTAGGCCCCCTTTGGCGGTCTGATGAGACCTGTGGAAACGCTCCTTAGAAGAATAATTTTAAATATATGAAATAAAATACATGGATTACAAAGGAAACCAATTATATTGAAATAAGTTATCAAGATTAAAAAAAGTTTATAATGATACAAAACCTAGGTTGTGGAATCTAAGTTAAGGACCCGAACTAGTCGGACTCCCTCCTTTTAAAGATGAGGGAGCTGAAGCTCAGAGACATTCTGCCTTTCTGAGGTCACACAGTAAATGGCAGAGATTATTTTTTATTCAGGGGACTTGGAAGTGACTTAGAAATGTCCCCAAATGCCCACACCAAGTTGGCGCAGCCTAGGGTATTAAATGGGTGTTTTCCTGCTTTGTTTATGTCGACATGATTTGTTTTGGCTGCTCTGGCTCTGCGAGTGCTTGGCTGCAGGTGGCCTCGCTTCCCCTTGAGGCCAAATGAGATATGACTTGTAACAACGGTTGTGAACGGTGCTGGCACGGGGAGACCCAGTGTCAGAGCCTTCCCCTTCCCTTCCCTTCCCTCCTTAGGGGAGACCCTTCCTGAGGGTAAGGCAGGCCCCCTCCACCCCTGTAACTTACATCAGCATTTCCACAGACAAAGAAGTGCGAGGGAAACGAAGAACTGTATTTCAACCTGCCGCTGTCTTCTCTCTCTTCTCCCACAGGCGTTTTGGGACAAAATGCACAGCTTGCCAACAGGGCATCCCCCCCACCCAGGTCGTACGGAAGGCCCAAGACTTTGTTTACCACCTCCACTGCTTTGCCTGCATCATCTGTAACCGCCAGCTGGCCACGGGCGACGAGTTCTACCTCATGGAGGACGGGAGGCTGGTCTGTAAAGAAGACTACGAGACAGCCAAGCAGAATGGTAGGGCCCCCTAGTGTCCCGGTGGATGTTGGGCCCCCGGCTGGGTGTTGGGGCCCCCTGGCGTCCCGGCTGGGTGTTGGGGCCCCGGGCCTCCCGGCTGGGTGTTGGGCCCCTGGCGTCCCGGCTGGGTGTTGGGGCCCCCTGGTGTCCCGGTGGATGTTGGGCCCCCGGCTGGGTGTTGGGGCCCCCTGGTGTCCCGGTGGATGTTGGGCCCCCGGCTGGGTGTTGGGGCCCCCTGGCGTCCCGGCTGGGTGTTGGGCCCCCTGGCGTCCCGGCTGGGTGTTGGGGCCCCCTGGTGTCCCGGTGGATGTTGGGCCCCCGGCTGGGTGTTGGGCCCCCTGGCGTCCCGGCTGGGTGTTGGGCCCCCTGGCGTCCCGGCTGGGTGTTGGGGCCCCCTGGTGTCCCGGTGGATGTTGGGCCCCCGGCTGGGTGTTGGGCCCCCTGGCGTCCCGGCTGGGTGTTGGGGCCCCCTGGTGTCCCGGTGGATGTTGGGCCCCCGGCTGGGTGTTGGGGCCCCCTGGCGTCCCGGTGGATGTTGGGCCCCCGGGCCTCCCGGCCGGCGGCGGGGTTTCCTGCTGTTCAGGACTGGTGCTGATTCCCTCGCTCGTGACTTGAACATTCCATCTAGGGATACGACATTGACCGTCCCTCCCCAAACCTCCGGATAATCGGGCGGAGGAGTGAGCGTTAAAGCCCTGGTCGGGCTGGCCTCACGCCAGCTGGCTAGCAGGGCCCTCGCGCAGGCCTCTCCCGCGGGGCCCGCAGCAGGCTGGCTCGCACCCACCAGCCTCTCTCGTTCTCACGGTCGCCCCGCAGTCTGAGCCACCGCCGCCAATTTCACTAGACAGAGCCTCACTTTGGGCCCGGTGGCCTGCCCCGGGCTCTTCCTTCCAGTTTGCACTGTTACCCAACTTGGGCAGCACCGGGAGGGAGGGACGCGGGTCGGGGATCTGGAGCGCCCCTAGGCCGGCGAGCGCTGCTGGGGGCGGGGTGGGCCAGGAAAGGAAGGAGAATCCCTGCAGAACAGAAGTGGGGGGGGTGTCAGGAAACAGGGGACGTTCCGCCGGAAAAGCAAGAACGGATGGATGGCTAAGTAAGCACGTGTCATGATATGCGCAGAGGCGTGTATAAGAAACTGCGCACTGTTCGGTCTCTACATACACACACGTGCATTTACCTTGAGCTCTAAGGTAACCACAAGGATGATAACAGCTGACATTTACACAGTGCCTGTGACCTGCTGGCCACCGTGCTAAGAGCTTTACAAACCGGTCTGGGGTGGAACTTGCACTCAGCTCTTCCAAGTCCAGTGTTCTGGGCATTACGGCGCCACCTGGCGGTGCCCAGGTGCACAATACATGAACAAAGTTTTTAAAGAGAAAAAAAAGCCCATATGTATCTCTGTGTCCCCTTCTGAAGTTTTGCTTTTTTCCCTGTGCATTTAAGAAATGTCTAGCTTGTGCTCCCTTCTTTTATTTTTCTTTTCTTTTTGCAAATCTGTCATATGCTACATGGAGTACTGCGTCACTGAGGGGTCACCTGAGGGCCCCTTTTCAGAACAGTCCGCGAGACAGAACTCCGTAGTCCCAGAGCAGGATTTCCTCCCCCCCTCCCCCCCCTCGCCTTTTCACGCTCTCCCAAAGCTACTACAGCCTCTGGGGAACGAGCATTTCTCAGTCCACAAAGACCTTTCTCCTTTAATCTGTTCCCACTCATGACCCCGCCTGAGGGCCCCCTTCCCTCCGGGCTGTCTTCCCGGAGGTGATTCACAGATTAGACCCTTCTGTAGGGGACAAACTATTAAGGAATACGCGCTCCAAGGAGAAAACCAACAACCTTTTGCTACTCAGATACTCTTCACTGTAATCAGTAGGGAAGAGAGGGGGAAAAACAGAAGAATCATCATTTTTTTCTCAACGTGTCAGAATATATTTCCCCAAATAGGTTATATGAGGAAATTTTATATATGCGTAGATGTGTATATGCAGACATAAAGCTAGAAGTGAAGAGAAAGGGAAGAAGAAAAACATTTAAATCTGGGAAATAGGCAGGGGAGAAAGTTGATTTATATGCATATTTCTTTTTTGAAAAAGTTTCTAAAAGGCTGGAAGGATGGTTTTCTTGGAAAGAAGTGGAATGGCGTATCAGCTGGTGTTTCTTCCTCTTTTTCCCAAAGCAGCTGGGGATCAGTGAGTTGCCCAGCACCATTCGGCTCCTCCTGACTTCAGGGCTGGTGCTCTGTCCCCTGCGCCACCTGGCTGCCCCATGTTTCTTCTGAAAATCCATGGGTCCTATTAATTGTATTTGGTTCCTATGTGATGGCTAGTTCTGAGGTTCCTTTCAGCCCCAGAGCTGTGACCAGAGCAAAGCGAGTCTGTGGTGACAATGGTGAGAAAAGGAATGCTTGGTACAGATGCCATGCTTTCTGCAAACACGTACCTCCGTGTGAAAGGGCCCGAGTTAGGGGTTGACAGAGACGCCTCTTTTGGGAATGATTGGCGTGATTGATGAGCATGAACTAACAGAGAAGAGCAGTCTGGGGAGCAGAGCAGCAAGAGAAACAGATGGGAATCAAAGACTAAGCAAAACTTCCACCTTCCTCCTGAGCCTCCTTAGTCCCACTCTGAAGCCCTCTCAGGCCAGTTTGGATTTCTGAACCATTTCTTTTGTTCTGGCTTTCAGAGGAGAAAGATATTAGGTTATTAGAGGTCCTGATCAGGTTGGGCCTTAGGCAAATTGAGAAATATGGAGGCTGTCCCAAGCCTAGAGCTCTCTGGCCTCCCTGCAAGGTCCCAACCTCTTCCAGGTCATCTATTACCACCCTCGTGTTTACCACCCTTCATGTTTTGGTAAAGGTCCTGATTCTGGCCACTGATGTCTTCGTTTGAATTAATAGATATATTTTCATTTTAAATAATTTCCAATTAAGGAAGGAAACTCTTTGGCTTTTCTAAAAGTGGCCATCTAGCAGGTAGAGATTTTTTAATGCAAGGAGAGCAACTGTTTATCAGATAATCAGTCGATGTGCAAGGGCATACTATATGGTACATTCCCCTCTAAGGCATATAAAGATGACCTTGATCATTATTGTCACTTTTGGTTTTCCTGATATTTGAATAAAGGGCCCAGAGGGACTGGTCTATGGAAAGATGATGAGGAAGAATATATTCTAGGTTTAGAGGTAAGAAGGACATTGGAAGATCACCTTGCATGATCTTCTCATTTTATACATGAGAGAACCAAGGCTCTGAGAATAAAAGAGACTGGTCCAAAGTGCCCCAGAGGTGGTAAATGGCAGATTTAAGATTCAAATCCCAGCGCATTGCCAAAGAAAATAAAAGGGAAAAAAGGCTTAGTGATATGAGGTCCTCAGTATGGGGCTTGCATGTTGTAGGCATGTAGTATTTGTTCAAATAAATTGCATTAAGATTGCCCACAGTTTGTATTCTAGAGACCATAAAAAGAGAAAAGGACCCACATGTGCAAAACTTTTTATAGTAGTTCTCTTTTTAATGGCAAGGGATTGAAAACTGAATGGATGCCCAACAGTTAGGGAATGACTGAATAAGTTCTGGATGAATGCTAAGGAATATTATTGTTCTGAAAGAAACGACCAGCAGGCTGATTTCAGAAAGGCCTGGAGAGACTTACATGTACTGATGCTGAGTGAATGAGTAGAACCAAGAGAACATTGTTTACAGAAATAAGATTATATGATGATCAACTTTGACAGACTTGGCTCTTTTCAACAATGAAGTGATTCAGGCTGGTTCCAATTGTCTTGTGATGGAGAGAGCCATCTGCATCCAGAGAGGATTGAGGGGACTGAATGTGGATCACAACATAGTATTTTCACCTTTTTTGTCAATGTTTGCTTGCTTTTTTCCTTTTTGATATGATTTTTCTTGTTCAGCATGACAAATGTGGAAATATGCATAGAAAAATTGCACGTTTAATCTTTTTAAAAAAAAGATATGTCTCAATGACTCTCTCCCCTCATTTTCATAGTTGGAGAAATTGAGGCATAGGAAGATTGTCTAAGGTTAGACATGGAATAACACAAGGAATAATTGGCACAAGTGGGACTGGAATGTTGGTCCACTGATTCCTCTCCACTAAGCTGCTTGCTTAAAATCAAGAACCATGTTTCAGTTTTGTTTCTCAGTAATAGTTGGCATTATTTAGTACTTTAAAGCTTGCAAAGAGCTTTGTGCATATTATGATCTTCACCACAATCTTAAAGGAGGTGGCTAGGCTGAGGGCCTCAGACACTTAATAGCTGTATGACTCTGGGTAAGTCTCTCCACCCATTTGTCTCAGTTTGCTCATCTGCAAAATGAGGATAATAAAAAACACTGAGGGTTGTTGTGGGGATCAAATGAACTAATCATTTAAAAGCACTTAGCACAGAGTCGGTCACATAGTAGGAGCCATATAAATGTCAGCTTCTTATCTAGACAATGTTATTGTTAATTAAGCGATCTGCACAGACTATATTGTTGTTTAGTAATGTGATCCCATTTGGGATTTCTTGGCAAAGACACTAAAGTGGTTTGCCATTCCCTCCTCCAACTCCTTTGACAGATGAGGAAACTGAGGCACACAGGGTTAAGTGACTAGCCCAGAATCCTACAGCTAGTCTGTGTCTGAGGCCACATCTGAGCACAGGCAGAGGAGCCACCCAAGCTGATGTGTAGAGCCTTCTGTTCAGGTCAAACATTTTTGTTTTTCAATTGCAGATGACTCAGAAGCTGGTGCTAAGCGGCCTCGGACCACCATCACAGCCAAACAGCTGGAGACACTAAAGAATGCCTACAAGAACTCTCCCAAGCCGGCCCGGCACGTGAGGGAGCAGCTGTCCTCCGAGACGGGGCTGGACATGAGGGTGGTGCAGGTGAGGCAGCTGCTCCTCCTGTAGCCGCCCGGCTGGCTCAGACTCCCCTTTCAGTGGCCGGGCCCATAAGCCCTCCTTCATGGGAAGGGAACTAGGTTATTCTAGAAAAAAACTGCTGCTTTCTCACTTTAGCTAAGGCCTGATTTTTTAGGGAGCCCCTGGGGAACGGGAAATGGAAGAGACGAGCACAAGCCTGACAAACTCCAGCGGACAGCCCGCATGGTATCTGCCTGGAGCCTGGAGCTGCAGTCTGCATAGAGTCTTTTAGGAAACCAAAGGGAGGTTAAGCGTCCTCGAGCACTCCCTGTATACAGGACTCTCCTCTCCAGTGTCCTGAGTAGGGCTCACTCATTTTTGGCTTGAAGATTCCAGTAATGGAAATGCAGAGCTCATTCTCTTTTGGGACAACTATAATTGTAGCAAGCTTTTCCTTATATCAAGCTAAAAATTGACCTTTCTTCAACTCTGGGATCAATAAAAAAGCCTCATCCTATTTCATAGGACAGCCTCTCAGATGTCTGAAGATGCCAGTCATGCTTTCGTAAATCGTCTATTCTGTAGAGCAAGAGTTCACCAAGTATGGTCCGGGGATCCTTGGAAGCTCCTGAGGGCCTTTCAGAGAGCCCATGAGATCAAAATTATTTTCATAACAAACTAAGATCTTAATTTCTAATATGATAAATATAAATAGATATAACCCATATAAAAAAAAAGTTCTCTGAGATACTCAGTAAATTTTGTGGAATCAAATCAACTTCCTTATTGTTCTTGAGAAAGGTATTGTTAATCTGCTTTCCTACAGATTCACTCATCATCCCTACAACTTTCTAAATCAAAATATCCATCCCTATCCACTACTTTCCTATATGCAATGTCTTCCTTTCTTAGAATGTAAGCTTCTTAAAGGTTTCTTTTGTTTCTTATACTTGTATTCTCATTACTTATTACAATAATAATAATAGTTATTATTATTATTATATACTTATATTCTCACTAACTATATTAACTACAATATAGTTAACACCTAATATTTTTCTCATTCATTCATGATTTTCATTCATCTTTACCTTCATCACAATCAATGATAAAAAGGCTGGGGAAAAAATATTCTTCCTCCCACCAAGGCCTGAATGTTCTCTACTAGAGATGTTACATGGTTGCTATGTCAATCACCACTGATTATGTGGATCATTCATTTAACTCCAAATTTATGTAAATGCGTTAATATCTAGTCTACACTTCCTCATCAAGTCCAAAGAGATACTGTTACAATCTACTTTTTTGCTGAAATGCATAATTATTTGTGTTAGTCTTCATCTGTCTGTCTATCAGGGACAGGAAGGGGATAGGGACTACAACTCTTGTACACTAATCAAATTTAGTATTATTTCTTCCTCTCCACTGATGTCTGCTGAGTAACCAGCAATTTTAATTTATCTGAGATGGTGGTGCCTTCCCTATGACTTAATGTTGATTGAATTCAACTGGCTTTCTCTTATTTGCAATATTATAGCATCTCTTCTGAATTCACCCTCAGACACCTCATTTCTTCCTTCTGATACATCTTTGTAAAATCTGAGTTTGTTGATGAGTTTCCCATATACATATTGTTCTTTTCCTCCTCAGGATCATTTTCACCTGTATTACCTCCCTTGAGAGTCTCCCACCCTAGTTTAGTGGACTTCCCAGGTAGAATCTCAGGCCTCTGGGTTCTACCAATCTTTGGCCTGAAATCTTTGAAATCTATTTTTTCTAAGTTCAGGATGCTTCAGCCTCTGTCCATTGAGACCTCTCTTCCTCTCAAAGTCTCTGTGTTTTCACTTCGTTAAATTTCTATTATGGGGCTGAATCAGGTCCACAGATTAAAGTTGGTGCATGTCAAGGATTTGTCCACTGTGCTGCTGTCAGAGAAGGACCTCCAGCATTTGTCAGAATAGGTAACCCCTCATCTTTGGGATCTGGGAGAAAAACAGAGATAAGCCTTTATTAAGCGCTCACTCCATGCCAGGCGGTGGGCATGAATTCATTATCCCCTTCCTCCTCATGGTTTGTTAGTCTGGAGTGTTTTCCCATTATAACACTGTTTCTGTTTCTTCCTTCTTTGATCTTTAGCTAACTGTTTCTCAATCCTCCTTCACCCCTCAATTCACATACATTTTATACTCTTTCTGAAAGGGAAGGAATGACATCAATAGGATCCCTGAAGTGAAAACTATCTCACTTTTAGCCTCTATCCTGCATTGAATACAGGATCACTAATCCTCCCATGAAGTATTGTATTTGGTGATCTTCTGGCGGACTGATCCGGGCTTATACAATGGTAGAAAGGTGACTTTGGCCAAGAAACTGCAACACACCAGGCTCTTAGGTACTTTCAAGTCCTCTCTGCCTTCTCTCCAAATAATTCATTTTTATTGTTATCTTGTTTTTGCATCACTTAGATTTATCTTATATCCTGTCCCTTCCCCCACCCATTCAACCACCTCTTTTAACAAGGAACAAAAAAGAGGGAGAGAAAAAAAAATCTAAACAGTGAAACTTTAAATTCAGTGTTCCATACCTGTGTGGCAGAGAGGTGTTTTCCTAGGGACCAAGGTTCTTTTATAATCTCTGCTTTTCGGTTTCCTTAGTGACAGTGGAGTTAACGAGTAATTTTTGTGTCCTCTGACCTCACATTCTAGGTCTGGTTCCAGAACCGGAGGGCCAAAGAGAAACGGCTGAAGAAGGATGCCGGACGTCACCGCTGGGGCCAGTTCTACAAGAGTGTCAAAAGGAGCCGGGGAGGCAGTAAGCATGAGAAAGAGAGCTCTGCAGAGGACTGTGGGGTTAGTGACAGTGAGCTGAGCTTCCGAGGTGAGCAGAGTCACAATGGCAAGGCCCATGGGGTGAGGGAGGCCTCCTGGTGCAACAGGAGGAGCCACACTGGCCTGGGAGTCCGGAGACCCGAGTTCTAGCCTTGGTGCCCTGCCCAGCAGTCACTTTGCAGATTCCTGCTTCCTTGGAGAAGCACGATTTAGCTAGGCTGGGGGGGGGGGTGTAAAGTGTGGGCTTGCATGTTCAGGAAAGGTAGAAGGGTGAAAGGCCACGAGGTCCTGCAGCTGAAAGGGAAATGTGGCTTAGACGCGGTGCTAGTGGTAGTAGGAGTGCTGGAGTCCACTCACTCCACTCCAGGTCTCTCAGGGACTTTAAGGAAAGTCACTTCTTTACCAGTATGAATCAGGCTGCAAATGTATTTGAAAACAAACTCCAAGAGACTTGAGGACTTTGTTTTGTGACCCATCTTTGTACAGTACAAGAGAGACCCCTACACAGAGGCATCAGTGGGCCTTCTGGGGGAATCTCTCAACCCTCAGCTTAACTGTTCATTGGCCTGGTCCCAATTTGAGGCAGCCTACCCTGTGGGATCAACTCCACAGAGAGGAATGATCTTTCACAGGAACAAGCAGTGCCCCTTAGCTTTCCTAGATGAGGTCACTTAAGGAATAAGAGGATAACTTTCCTTACTTGAGTTTATGCTTTATTTCCAGAAAATAGTTTATTTATCTTAAGGACAAAACCTAGGGTCAACAGAAGAGACCTCTCTGTGATCTTAGTAATGCTATTATTGTTTTTGCTCTCTGAATGTCTTGGTGATCTTATTTATTCTCTTATTATCATCTCTATACAGACTAATCCCAGATCTATCTAATTAGCCCAAGCCTCCCTCCTGAGCTTTCACTGTGCATCACCAAGTGCCTATAGGGCATTTTGAACTAGATGTCCTGGAGGCACCTCAAACTCAACATGTCCAAAGCAAAACTCATTATTTTTTTCTGCAAAATTCACCTTTCTTCCTAACTTCCTCATTATTATTATTTATTTTTGTTGTTGAGGGTACCACCATTTTTCTAGTCAGGCAGTTTCACAATCTCAGAATTATTCTCAATTCTTAATTCCATCCCCCCCCCCATTATTTCTCCAGTCAGTTGCTAGTCTTAGTTCAGGACCTTACCACTTCTCACCTGGCCTATTGTAACAGCAATAATTACTCAGTTTTCAGTCTCAAATACTTTTCCCAAACTACTCCTGAAGTGATATTCCTAAAACAGTTGGTGTTCCTGCTCAGTGAACTACAATGATTCCCTTTTACCTCTGGGATCACATACAACCCACTCTGCTTGACGCTGCACTAAGTCTATACCGCTTTCCTTCACTCACTCTCTGCTCCAGCCTTCCTGGCTTCCCTCCCTCCCCTTCACACACACAACTTTCCATGTCCTATTTTCGTGCCCGTGTATGAGCCATACCCTCCTCACCTCTGCCTCTCAGAAACTTTCATTTCCTTCAAAATTCAGCTGAGGGGCCATTACATGAGGCCTTTTCTGACTACCACCCTCTTAATTACCCTGTATTTACCATGTATATATTTTGTATTTACTTATCTGTACCTGTTGTCCCTTTTGTAGAATGTACGCTCCTGAGAGCAGAGACTGTTTCATTTATGTCTTTTTATCCCTAGTGCCTGGAACTGTGCCTGACACACAGCAGGCACTTAATAAATGCTTGTTGACTGAGATGTAACAATGGTCCTGGACTGCTTTTACTATCTACACCTGAATGGTGTTTTCTCCCCTCTGCATAACCAACAAAAGCCAGGAAATCAAAACACTTCCTTATCCTGGAAGAAATGTGATCCTACATAAGTAGAGCCAGCTCTAAGGGCAGGCAAGGCAGGCCCCAATGTGGGGTCTACCATGTGGAAGGGGGGGAACACTACTAGGGCTACTTGTGAACGTCTCTTTTTATCAAAGAGCCAGGAAATTCTGCCCTCAGTGACAATTAATTAAAATGAAAAGTCCATTTGCATGTGTGATAATAAAGGCTCCAAATGAGTGTGGAGGGTAAGACTGAATTGAGGTCCATTCAGAATGAGGGGGCTGCTTCCCAGTTTCAGCACTTGGGATATCCTCCTGGCAATTATGTCAGCTTTGAACTCAACTCAACAAACATTTATTAAGTGCTTGCTGTGTGTAAGACAAACAGAAAACATAGGAATAATAGTCCCTGTCCTCAAGAAACTTCTATTTGGAGTTCTGGTCACAAAACACAAAGTTTCCCACTATTATTTGGCTAAAATAGGCTACTGTGCCTCTACCCACACTTCAGGGGCCTAAGGCCTCCAAGAGGACAAAGCCAGGGCCCCAGGGCCGCTGCTTTGGTTTTCTGGAGCCTCCAACAGCCTCATGTTAGGTGCTTGGCGAATACATGCCGTGGAAGGGATCAGGTGGGTTTGTCCGGGCTCCGGGATGAGCCTCATGTGGGTGTCCTGCTGCCAATGACTGCTGGCAGGGGACTGGCAGTGTGGCAGCTGGAGTCCTTGTGCTTCTCTTTCTCTAGCGTGCTCTCCTATCTCGTGAAGAGCCGGGAGCTACAGGGTGACTGGCGTCCGTCATTAAATCTCCGTTCTTTTGTCCACAGAAGATCAGATTCTCTCAGATCTCGGCCACACCAATAGAATTTATGGCAACGTGGGGGACGTTGCAGGCGGACAGTTAATGAATGGGAGCTTCTCCATGGATGGGACAGGACAATCCTATCAGGACTTGAGGGACGGGAGTCCTTATGGAATTCCCCAGTCTCCGTCTTCCGTATCATCCCTGCCATCCCATACTCCATTACTCAATGGGCTGGATTACACGATGGACAATCATTTGGGAATTGTTGCACATGGAGGGCAGGGAGTGACCCAGACACTGAGAGTCATGACTGGGGGGCCCACCTCGGATATCTCTACAGGAAGCAGTGTTGGCTACCCAGACTTCCCGACCAGTCCAGCTTCTTGGCTGGATGAAATGGATCATCCTCCTTTTTAAGTGACTCTGCTCCCCACCTTGTCTATTCTTCTGGCCTGAGAGTCCATTCAAGTATCTAGAGACAAATATACTTTTCATGGATAACAGATGCACCAATATGAATTTCCATTATTTTCAATGGGAGTTCTCCACTGATTCCTGGAAGGTTGTAAAGCGATAATCCTGGGGTATTGTTCTATGGGGGAATGGGTGGGAGCAGAGGATTCCTTCAGGAACAGCATGGGGAATGGATAATGCTTGGCTCTGTAAAAAGGGCCATAAGGAATGCTGACTTGGTTCTTCCCCTCATTCCCCATGCTTAGAAGCTTTGGCTGTTCATTACTCTGGAAGCACGTGGGACTGTGACTGCTCTGGGAACCCCACTTCAGCTGGTGTGTTTTCACTGAATTCTTCCAAATCGTTGCCTTTACCAGGAAATGAGCTTCTTGTAGCAGACTCATTGTTCCCTAAATTAAAAATTCTTTTTGGGCCAACATCACCAAAACCTAAGTTTGGAGATACAGTCATATGTTCCCAAAATCACTGGAAACAATGACTGCCATAATTTGATAGCAAAAAACACTTCTATTTTTGGTGCGAAAAGATGACTTCTCCTCTCTACTTGATTATGTCAATATATCCTTGATTTTATTTAAACAAACAAATCCATGAACACATTCTTAGATTTGTCCTTTGGAGATGGAAAATGACTACCTTACTGATTGACATCTGGAAATTTTTTGGTCCTTGATTGGGATAATCTTATTCAGAAATATCTCTCCCTTTACAATCCGGCTGCAAGTTAGAAAGATGAAATGCTGAACTATGGAGCCAACAATTTAGAAAGACAATCAGAGAAAATAAATGTTGATGAAGATTCAGATTCTGAAAGTGTAGTCAGCTCAGCCCTATTGACTAGCATAAGATTTACTTGGAGGGACAAAAGTACACAAAGTATACAAAGAGACAAAGAGGCAGTACTATATTTAAAGTACATTTTGAGTTGAGATTTTAAGGTATTCTTGTGGGTAAACCCCATTTAAAACAAGAGCCTTTTGCAACACTAAAGAGCCAGGCTGGTCCTTTTACATAAATATAATTTGTTCAATGTTTCACAATTAGATTGGCATCCTAAAAGTGATAGAATGTGAATGCTGTTAAATCTTGTATTTCATGGGGGATAGAATAGGAATCACACATGTCACTTTCACTAAAAGATCCAAAGAAACTTAGCTTGTCATTACATCCATTTCTTTTGAGGGTTCCTGACTGTTGCACTAATGCAGTATATCATTAGAATTACATCTGGGCTCATCCTAGGTAAGGTTGTTCATCTGCCAGGTATAGAATTGAAAGCATCTGTAGGGTAACCTGGTCTTGCAACACCACAGCATAAATTAGGAGAAAAGGGAAAGAGCAAATCCTGCTTTATAAGAACCCCAGCTCATGGTAGATACCATTGTGGAGAAATGGCAGCCTCCTGACTTGCTTATTGATGATAAAGCTCTTCATATGTGAGTTGAAATTCTTTTAGATGATTTCCTACTTGTCAGCTCGGGAGACAAGGGACACCACCCCACTCATTCCCATCTCCCCATTCTGTGAGTGTTTCTGGCTGCTTCATACCTGCTACATGTTCTAGACATAAGAAAGCAATAAGGCATAGTTTTGTTCGGTGTTAACCCAATGACCAAGAACTCCATGAGCTCTTTCTTATCTGAATGGCTCTTCTAGGGTAGATTACCCATGGAGGCATTTGGAAGGCTGGGGACAGAATCCTGACTTGCTATCGCCGGTGGCAAATGACTAACTCTGACTTCCCTTTCTTCTGTTATAAAATGAGGGGGTTGTAATAGATGACTGAATAGATCCCTCCAGCTCTATAACTATGATCCCATGACAGAAAGAAAACAGACATGTGGGAGGCAGAGGTCCAGAGCCCATTTAAATCTGGAGAAGTCTACAGACCCCTTCTCAGAATGATGTTTCCTAATGTATAAAATAAAACACACAATATCACAAAGACAGCCAATTATATTAATATAATTGTCAAAATACTAAAAAAAAAATCCTTTCATGGGCCTTATGTTTAGAATCCCTAAATCTAAAAAGAAATAAGCAGGTTTATCCTTTGCTGACATATTCTTTAAAAACTCCTCTTACCACAGCCCTTGTGACCATTGAAAGCAGGTCATATCCATGATTATGTAAGAATACTTGTTCTCCAAGGTCAGGGGCCAAATGTGCTATTGTCTCAATGGTTGTCTTTTTTTTTTGGTGGGGGGAGGGAGGACGCAAGTCAGGGAATAGAGGATGCCACAAAAGAAGACGTTATTCCTTAGATTCTATGTGCACCAATGATATGTATTGCATTGAGAATTTCTAAGCAATGTAGACACCTAGTTTTTGTTTTTTTCTCCTTTTTGTAAAACAGAAATTTGGCTACCATGCTTTTAGGAGAGTATAGCAAAAGGGAAATCTTGAATGTCTTTCAGTCCTTAGCAGGTTGCAAAGGTTGTGTAAGCTGGAAACAAAAGCCCAAGGGCCCAGATTTCTTCAACGCTGGCACAAGGGATTTCCTTTAAGTCTCCAAGAATTAATGTTTTCCAGAGCTAATTAGCACAATTTGGAAAACCAACTGGGATGGGGTTTAAGCAAGCCTTATAATAGCACCAAACTCAGTGGTTGAAGACTGCCAGCTTTGCTGGTTCTTCAGATCTGCTCAGCCCCCTGCCCCAAGACCCACAGGAACAAATAGTGCAAGTTTAGGAGGCACTGGCAAGGCAGCCTGCTCCTCTCTTGATTTATGGCACTTCCCAGAAGTTAATTTATTCATCATGGCATCTATTCTTTTGCTCAGAAATTCTCACGAAGTAACAAGGAAAATTAAAAAACTGATAGGCTTTTAAAAAAATTATATAGGTGGCATGGTGAAGTTATCCTGTTTTTCAAAGCACATGCTGGTAGCCTATCAAAAAAAAAAAAAAAAAAAAAAAAAAAAAAAAAAAAAAAAACCCAAAAAACCATGGTTGGTTATGTGTTTCAAATAAATCTCCTTTTAGGTGAGCTGCTGTTGCAATAAATACAAAGGTGTCACTTTATGTCCATCCAAATGTACTTAACTTTCTTAGTTATTGTAGGATAGAGCTTCTAAATCTTCTTTGTGTAATAGATCCCTTCAATAATTTGATGCAGTCTATGGACCCCTTCTCAAAAGGATGTTTTTAAATGCATAAAATATATTGGATTACAGGAAACCAATTATGTCAAAGGAACTAGCAAAAATAATTTTTTAAGTTCGGACCCTGGTACTTAAGGGAAAAAATGGGAGGAAGGGCTAATAAGAGGCAACATTCTGATTTTCTTATAGACAGAAGTCTATGGTTCAGCAGCTTGTTCTTTTCTAATATGTTATACTGTTGAAAATTCTTTCCTTGCGTACACAATAGGACTGATTTTTAAAAAAATCAAAGGGATACCATCCAAAAATGCTGACAGAATTTGGCTCTGTTCTTTGCTCCAAGGGAACAATTACCTAGTGGCCATCACCTTCAGCATTTGGCTAATGGTCTAGATAGAAAGGTTGGCACATACTTATTAAACTCCAGAGGTTTCCAATGGGTAAATGTTATGTTTAAAAAGGGAGAGGGACAAACCAAGGAATAGGAAAGTTATTAAGATGTATTAAAGAAAATAATCTAAGGGATAATCTGGCCCAGGGGTTCATTGTGAATTACTATTTGAGGAATATGTAGGAAAGAAAACGTCCCATTCCCAAACCTTTATGTATATCTGCTACCTTGTTAGCAACTGAAGATTTCAGATTTTTAGCAAAAGCTGTTAATGGCATCTACTGGGCTGATATTTGGCCTCTGCAATTCCTTCTTCAGGAATTATGACATGCATTTGATTACATATCTTGCCTGACCCCTCAATTCTCACAATGGATATTGCCACCCACCCCAAGTCATCCAGCAAAGGCTGGACGAGTTGTGGAGGCTCATTTTGAAGCATTGCACTTTAAAAGTTGGAATCTATGAGATGAAGACGAATTCAATTAAGCGGAAATGAGTTTTGTTTTATTGCCTGCTGAAGGGCTCTGGGCATGCTGAAAGCTAAATAAAAAGCACATCACTGGCACATGCTTACTCTCTCTCAGATTGGTCAATTGGCTTTTTTTTTCCTCCCAGCAGTTGTTCCATTGGCACTGACACAGCAACTGAGACAAAAAGGAGAGCTCAGCAAAGCCACTTCATTCTCATCCACCCTGCTTAGTAGGACCAAACTGAAAGCACATAGCTCGTTTCATGATCCTGGCCCCGGTGAAGGAGACAGCTGGCTGTCAGCCAAGGCATCAATCACTCATTCACTCAGCTAAGCTGGGCAGGTTTCAGAGTGCAGGCTGTTTTTTATGTCCCAGGTGGACAAGAAAGATACCCCCCCACACACTCCTATAGTTGCCCACCTGGATAGAGATCCTATCACAACTTCCCACTCAAGAGCAGCATCCAGCTGAGCAAAGGCAGGTTCAGAGCTGCAGGATCCCAGGTGCCACATGACTCTGAACTTGATTCCCAAGCTCTCCTATCCCTAAGCTCTTGATTATCACTTTTACCCTTTACAATTGTAAATTTTGTACAGTTAAAAAAACAAACAAACAAACAAAAAAAACAAAACAAGTCATTTCCTGAGGGAAAAAAAAAGAAAGAAAAAAAAAGACCCCGCCTATCCTTATTTATTCCCATGTGTCTTTGGGTAACAGAAGCCAGTGAGTTTGTTTGTAACCGCCTCCTGTGCGTTGGCATGAGATGTGTATGGTAACATTCTATGTAAAATAAATATGGAAAGTTCTTAAGAATCTCATTTGTCTGACTTTTTATTCACGGTTGAAATAAGAGACTAAAACACCAGAGTCAGAAACATCTTTTGTCACTGAAAAATGGAAACCACAAAAAGGTCATATTTCAAGGGAAATCATAAAACATCAAGGCTGCTTTTGATCTTTATATCCACAGTGACTTATGGTTTCCAAAACCACATAACCTGGAAATTTCAAGTACGCTCACCGGATAGTAAGGCAGAAGAGCAGTTGCGGTGCAGGACCTGAAATCAGGAAGAGGAAAAGTTCAAGGCCAGGCGGTCAGTCCTGTGCTCTCCCAACCCCCTGAGAATGGTGAGAGAAACTTAAAAATCATAGGGACAAATGGTTCTCAGCTGAATATTTAAAGTCTTATAAACTTATTTCTGCCTTGAGGAGTGTGTTTGGGTGGAGATAGAAGAGTCCACAGGGCTCTTGGAGAGGATGTTTGGCAAGTGAGCTGCCCCTTCTCATCTTGGATAAGCTTTCCTAGAAGCCTCTAGGACTCAGGTTCCCTCCTTTAGGGAAGCTTTATTAGTATGCAGGACTTGTAGTTTAGCTGGAAATAAGAGCAGCAGAGACACTTTCATCAATAAAATCATTTTTGATTAAAGTCAGAGCATTTCTCTAGAGTTGGGCTCTAGTCTGGGAAAAATAAGTGGGTGCTTCTTCCTCTTTTAATTGCAGTTTTGCCCCTGGGATAAGACGAGGTCCTGAGAGAAAGAAAATTACTTCATGTCCATTTTCAAAAGGAGTAGCTTCAATCTCCAAAAGGTGGCTACGCTCTGGATGCTAACAAGAGGCAGACATGTAGGCCACAAAATTCCAACTCTGCCATGGACTACTGACCAGCTTTAAAAAGGAAGCAAGATGCCTATTACCCTCCCAAGTAGGGCCAGCTTTTTATAAAGGGCTGAGGGTGCTTATGAAGCCCTTTGATCGTGCTATAGGTCCCTTGACGAATATTCTATTTGTGTCCCCAAGATCTCATCTAGCACCACGTCTGGCACATAGGAGAGGGTTAATGAACACTTCTGTGTCAGATTGTGCTGTACTAGAGATACCAAGGCAAAAATGAAAGGTCCTCTCCTTGAGGAGCTTATATTCTATCTTCCACTGGAAGCAAAATAAGCAGTACACATGCACACACAGAGGAAACAAGTTATTTCCAAGTTAGCTCCAATAGGAAGGGGAACTTGCTAACAATGGTGCGGGGTTCCAGAGGAAACAACAGAAGGGGAGGATATTCAGATAGGACACAGGCATAATGAAGCAGGAGTGCCTGGTCAGGGAAGGAGCTTCGGCCCAGGTAGCCTATTGGCCCTGAATTCAGACTTGGGCTGCAGAGATTATGAATGAGCCATCTTTATAGGAGCAATGGTAATGTTGATTTGCTCCTGAGCCAAAGGTGGAAGGAGAGGTGGAGGGGACACGCAAGAAGCCAATAGTGCAGATGATAACTCCTGGTGCAAAATCCTTCACCCTGGAGCATTTTTTAAAGTTTATTAGACTACCAGACAGCACTGTTGGGGCTGCCAAACAGAGAAGGGATGGAAAAATAAGAAAGTATATTTGTAGCAATTTGATGACTAGAGGTCCTAGAACAGTGATGACCAAATAAAAATTTTATTATAAAGTGTGGTGAAAATTTGAACTGCTGATAATGGTTTTAAGTTTAGTTTCCTAATCATGAGACTCGTTTCCTCTGGAACCCTGCACTATTGTTAGCAATTGTTAGACTGTTAAATGAGTCTGCTGAGATTTCTCCTTCAGGTAACTTAAGAGGCTTTGGCTCATGTCTGTAGCCAAAGCCTTGTTATACTAGACTACCTTTACTGTCTGACCCACACATAGAACGCTCTCCTTCCTGAAATCCTCGAATTACCAGTTAAAATCTTACCCTGATAACTGTCTTCTTTCTATAATCTAAAAGGGATTTATCTTGAGCATATTGTTTGTATACTTCCGTTCTCATATGAGCTATTTATCAGGAGTATGTTTTTTTGAGGGGGAGTGTGGGGAGAACACTATATACTCAAAATTTAGCACAGTGCTTTGGCATACAACAAACCCATGCTTGTGGATGACAACACCTGATCCACTGCTCCAAGGAGTAAGAACCCACTGAAATACACTCTTAAAAGACATGCCGATTCCATATTTGGACATGACACCTACTCCAGAATTTTGTGTACTCAATTAATTAACAGAAGGTGATCTGGTAGGAGGCTCAATGCACTGGAAAGTGTGTTATTCTTGGATTGGAAGGCCTGGGCTCCCATCTTGATCCTGCCACTCATTAGCTATGTGAAGAGAAATCACTACCTCTCTGATCACCAATTTCTTCATCTGCAAGTAACTAGCACTACTTTTAGTATTATTACCTTCTTTTCTTTGTCTGTTTAAGATCTGTTCTTAAGTAGCTTGATTTTCAAAGGGATCTCAAAAGGGCAATTACTAGAGGAGGGTAGAGAAGAAATAACTGGATGGAGAAAATTTTATCAGCTTGGAGCCTCAGAACTCAGTAGGACTGAGATGGAGGGCTCCTGTCAGCTTCTGTTTCTCTCCAAGTCCCTCATTTTTTGTCTCAGAATTTTACCCAGCCAAAAGCAGAGGGATGAAGACAACTTAAAATAGTAGCTAAAAGTCTTGGAGTGGAAGACTTAGGTTCAAGTGATGACCTGAATACATAACATACTAGCTCAATGACTATGACCTGAGTTCCTTAATTTCTCAGTGTTTAAGTGACTAAGACCAATTGGTGGAAAGTTTCCACACCTAAGCTCTAAGGACCAAGAAAGCTAAATAAGTGGGTGGGGAATCAAGCCCTAAGGCAGACCAAAAGCAAATTAAAAGGTCCTCTTGCCAAGTCCTTCCCCACTTTTTTGTGGTGGTGGTGGTGATTTCTACTTTAAAATGGAGATTACTTTTGTTCTAATAGTTACCTAGCATAGCCTCTGACAAACAGTAGGTGCTTAAATTGATTGGAGGATAGAACTTGTCACAATGATTTGACACAGGGAGACCAATTATGCCTGGTGGAAATTTTCTAGGAGAAAGAAGCATGTTTTCAATGTCATAATTCAGGTTAGCATTAGTTTGAATCTCTAAGGTCCATTTAAATTCTGAGATTATTTGATTTCATGAATCTGTTTCTTTGGACTGGAATAAAAATGCTTTCATTGAGTTCAGTTTTGAACCTTTCTGAAAACAACAATCCTTTAGGGTTTAAATACTATAATTTTAATTCTTCTCTTCTTTGAAGAATGTCATTTTAGTTCCATTTTAGCATATAAAATTCACTATCCTTTTCCCCCATAAAGTCCCATAAGATGGGGAGAAAGAGTGAATAACCAAATGGATTGAGCTTTGGGAATTTCTTCTGTTGCTGAACATCCAATTGAAAAGTAAACATCAAGCTGCCATTTTGCCCTTTGTGCAGCAGAAATATGATGGGTGAGAGAGAAGGAAGGAGAAAAAAAATCAATGCTTATAAAATGGGACCAAAATCATTAAGAGGAGGGAAAATTTTATCATCATGCTTCTAAGAGGGGTAATAAAAATATACCACTAAAACTATTAAATAAAGGTCTTTTAAATGATCAGCTTTTGCCCTAGAAAGAGTATATCACATACTTAAAGGAAAGCCAGGTCTAGTTGATTCTGTGCTTTCAACTTCCCAGATCTCTTAAAATAAGGAATTTCTTAGGATTTTTTTACATTTGGTCTCTTTCCTGCTTGCTACCTGGACCCTATCTAAAAGAAGTATCAGACTTCATACCATGAATTCTGGGGTAATTTCAGGCAAGAAGGACGAATTGACCTCATCCCTAAATCCCAGGCCAATTTTACTATCATTCCTCTTTGCAATCTACTCACAAATCTCCTTTCTTACCATGCCACAGTAGCCGTCTCTCTGGAAGTTCACCCCACCTCTGTTAACTCCTTTTTGTGGTTGGTTCTTCCTAGAAACTCAATTTTTATGAGAGTGATCAGGCTAGCCCTCTTTATTACTCGCCAGGGGTTTGCTCCTGATGCTCCTGACTTTCTATACCACGCTCCTGGGTGGGTATCTTCCCCCTCAACCCTTTTCAGCCTTTTTTTTTTTTTTTTTTTTTAAAACAATGGTCTTTCTCCTTCAGAATTCAAGCTCCTTGAAGACAGTTTTCTTCTGACTAGTCTCTGTATTCTCACAGCTTTAATATAGTGCATGATGTGTGGTAAATATGTTATCATCAAGTATAATGCTTCTTTACTCAATCAGGCTGGAAAAATTCCTAGGATACTTACTTCTACAACAGAATGAAATTGAACAAAAATGATATTCTTGCTGTAGCACTCTATGCAGTTAAACCAGGCCACTTAACTTTCTGAAACATTGTTAACAATGGAATTTTTCAATCCATTTCTGTAACAGCAATTTTTAAAATTAGAAATTGAAAACATTATTTGCTAATATAAAACATGGATCCAAATGGGTTTCAGACCATGCCCTGGTAAAACCATGGGTATGGGTTAAACCATACGACCAAGGCATATGAAGATTTTGGTGGAAGCTTCCATATACAGGAATAGAAAGTGATGGTGATGGTTTGAGGTATTTCAGGCATCTGGGACAGTACTTTTATTTCAGAAAGACAGGCATTTGTCAATTCTTTGTTCCTCTGTAATTCTCTGAAACACAGTGTGATCAAGGAAAGTTGCTCTGAGATATTCCTTCTTGTTATCTGCTTACCATCAATTGCAATGTCCAGCAGTCTGCAGTGACCTAGGAAGATATTCTTGCTTTGTAGCAGATACCTGCAAAGGCTAGGGCTCATTCAAGTTGGAGAGAACACTATAAAAAGGAACCCTATTACTGGTGAACCAGGACCCTTTATACTCAGCCTGCGTTGGCTTTATATTTTTTAATCATTTTAACATTTAATGCTTCTCAATTAAAGTGATTTCCTAGAGTGGATGCCAAGCTTCATTTAGAATGCGCATTAACCACTTTCAGTATCGGTAGTTAAAGGCACTGAGGGATTTAAACAGCAATCCACAAGTCTGTTCAGTAAAGGTTTGGTGGAATAAAGCAGATTATAAACAATAATATATGTCTCTCTTTTCTTTTTTTGGAAGGGCTCCAAACTCACAAACAGGGCTAAAGTGCTATAAACATATCCAGGACTAAGCTTTGAGCTCCACAAATGTACTTCATGAAAGCTATGGGCACTGGTCAGGCCACTTTTCATCTGTGTGTGTGTGTGTGTGTATTTTAAAAGAATATTTTATTACACAAAGTGTCCATCAAGCTAAACTTACCTTCCAAATATTAAAATGCAAACCATGATTGCCACATAAGTAAGAGAAATAAATCCTAATTCTGGTGCAAAGGATGAATGAGTTGCCGCTACAAAGGTCACCTCCCTTTTCGACATCCTACAAGTGCATAACCACTATACAGGTTAATTTGACTCACACCAAAAGAGAAACGGGAGGTAAATAAGCCCATGAGATTCAGTCTAGGGAGGAACTTTTGGCTTTCTAGATGTCCTTGTGACACCATTTTGTGTTTATAGATGAGTAGCTTATGTCTTCATCTTAGTTCAGAGTCTAAACCATCTTTTAACTTCACTGTAATCTTTGTGGCCCCAGAAATTAGGAGCTATCCCCCAAAATTACCCTTTTGGGGATAGTTGGGAAGGAAGGCATAGACACACAAGGGAATTAAGATAATGGCTTTGCCATTGATTTTGGCAAGTCTTTTATTTCTTTGAGCAGTAAGCTGGTGTGGAAGAGATTTGGGTTTGATTAATGTCTGACAATAAATATGAGTTGAGTGATTCTGAAACAAGCTATTTTTGCTTTTTTTAAGTCTTAGTTTCCTCACCTGGAAAAAGAAATGGGATCCCAACAATATGGACTTCACAGGTTGCTGTGAAGAAAGCACCTGGTCAAACTCTAATATGCTTTTAGGAGTGACTTATGAAATCATGGCTCTACTCATTCCTAGTAGTGTGTGACTGTCAGTGTGGTAAATGGTGAACAGTAAAAGGACCTGGGTTCCTATCCCACTTCTGATGCTGTGGGTAATCTTGAACAAGGAAGGCATTTAACTTTCCTGGGTCTCAGTTTCCTCATTTGTAAAATGAGTGGGGAAGAGTGAAAGATAGCCTTTGAGGTCAGTCACAATCTCATGAGTCTGTTTCCTTTTCTATAAATTGGGGGTATTGGTATTATATCTCAACTGTGTTGTGAAGTTCAAATAAAATAATGTATGTAAAAGACACAAACATGTAAAATGTTGTAAAAATATAGTGTTTTTTGTTTAGGAAGAAAATAAGTATGATGAGAATCAATAATAGCATTAAGAAAGATTCAGCATTGGCTATAAAGCGTTCATCTAAACCATTCTCCAATTGATAAATGGTCAAGGGATATGAATAGACAATTCTCAGATGATGAAATTGAAACTATTTCCACTCATATGAAAGAGTGTTCCAAATCACTACTGATCAGAGAAATGCAAATTAAGACAACTCTGAGATACCACTACACACCTGTCAGATTGGCTAAGATGACAGGAACAAATAATGTTGGAGGGGATGTGGGAAAACTGGGACACTGATACATTGTTGGTGGAGTTGTGAAAGAATCAGCCATTCTAGAGAGCAATTTGGAACTATGCCCAAAAAGTTGTCAAACTGTGCATACCCTTTGACCCAGCATTGCTGTTATTGGGATTATATCCCAAAGAAATACTAAAGAGTGGAAAGGGGACCTGTATGTGCCAAAATGTTTGTGGCAGCTCTTTTTGTTGTAGCTAGAAACTGGAAGTTGAATGGATGTCCATCAATTGGAGAATGGTTGGGTAAATTGTGGTATATGAAGGTTATGGAATATTATTGCTCTGTAAGAAATGACCAGCAGGAGGAATACAGAGAGGCCTGGAGAGACTTAAATCAACTGTTGCTGAGTGAAATGAGCAGAACCAGAAGATCACTGTACACTTCAACAACAATACTGTATGAGGATGTATTCTGATGGAAGTGGAAATCTTCAACATAAAGAAGATCCAACTCACTTCCAGTTGATCAATGATGGACAGAAATAACTATACCCAGAGAAGGAGCACTGGGAAGCGAATGTAAATTGTTAGCACTACTGTCTATCTACCCAGGTTACTTATACCTTCGGAAGCTAATAATTAATGTGCAACAAGAAAATGGGATTTACACACATATATTGTATCTAGGTTATATTGTAACACATGTAAAATGTATGGGATTACCTGCCATGGGGGGAGGGAGTGGAGGGAGGGAGGGGATAATTTGGAAAAATGAATTAAAAAAAAAAAAAAAAAAAGCGTTCATCTAAATCACATAAGCCAGTACAAAACTTGGAGACAACCATGCCTGTATTTCTTGTTACTCTATCCTAATGTATGTAGCCTTCTAGTTACAATAGACCTTATACAATAGCTAACTTTAGGAATATTTAACTTTTAGTTAAAGAAAAGGCATTCAGACTGCCTTTAAGTAATGGCATTTATTTTTTGGGAAAAAATAATATATAAAACAGTGAAAACAAAATCCTGAAATTCACTTGATTAAAAAGATAAATTTACAAATAGAATTACAAAATTCTGAGTATATGTTTTGCCTCATAAGGACAGCCCTTATAATTTTCTGACTTGGAGGTAACAGGAATATTTCAAGATGTGATGACTAAAGATTAGGTCCAATTGATTTCTCCTTGCCTATTGCCAATTAATAGATCATTTTAAGATTCATCATTATTTGTGTATATTAAACTGTAGACAAAGATTAGAACTAGTAGGTTCAAATATGCTTGAGATTGTTATTCTAGAAGGGGAATAATTTCTCTTCACTTAAAACCTGTACTTGATAATACTTTCTCATCTTTCAATATGTTAACTGGCCTTTTATGTTATGGATGAAAATCTATAGGTCAGCCATTATGAAATGGCACTGAAACAATTAAAAGATAACTGAGTCAATGCTTCAAATAATCATGAATCATTTTATTACCAACACAATTTTGTATAACTTTTTCTAAGCAGATCAAATTCTAAATTGACTACATCTTCTAATTCGCATTTTAAGAAATATATTAAGAGGGAGTTTACTACAGGGAAAAGTACAATGCCATGCTAATATAGCCAAGTGTAGGCCACTTTAAATTACTTAATGAAAGTTTTAGGGCATGATGACATGCCATAATGAACTTTTGCTATATAAAATCTAAGTCAAGTTAAAAACTAGGCAAAGGTTTTTCAGGTGAACAAGGGACAAAAAAAGCTGGAAAATGGATGTGGGATCTGGTTCCTTTTATTTTGATCAACATTTTAACAACTTAAAACAAAATCACCATAGGAAAAGGAATCTAATGTGTACCTAGAATGTGAGCTATTTCCCTCATTCTCCTATTAAGAATATACTTTGTTTAATGAGAGGACTTTAATTTAATATAGATGCTGGATAAATAAGATGTCAACATTTTAGTTTTAAAAGAAAAATACCTAAAAAATTTTATGTGCTGTTGAAACAGTGTCTATTACTTAAACCTCCAGCAAAAAAAAAGTTCAGTTATGCTGATTTTCTAGACCTGATACATTAATCCTCAAAGATGCTGCAGTGTCCAGGACATAGAACAATAAGCCACAGCCAAGTAGTTAAAACTGGCAGGAAACAAAGAAATACCTATTTAATAAAAAGGTTCACTGGATAATAGCAACTTTTTAGCTAGAAAATGCTGAAACATTAAAAAAAAAAACAACTACATGATTCTAGATCTCTGCTTCTAAGCTACACTACTGGCTAAAGAGATTCAGACAGAATTATTTGATGCTTCACGTAAAATATGTGGGAAATGGTCTATAATTCTCACATCGTCATTAGAGACATGGTTATATTTTAGACTTAACTCTGAATTATGTTCTAATATTCATGTATTGTAGAAAGATTATTTTTGAGAGATCTTATGAAACATTCTGATCTAACATTATAGAACTAATTCTCAATTATCTATGGCAGTAGTGGAATATTCATACAATTCTCACACTGTATCCTCTGCTTGGAGTGTCCTTCCCTTTCTTCAATATTTTTAAGTCCTAGACATCATTTAAAGCTCAAATAAATGTCATTTCTCTCTTGAAATCTTCCTTAACCTTTTCCCCTTATTTGTAACTGTGATGTACCTTTCTTGTAATAATATATATTACAACTATATTTAGCAGCTAGGTGGTATAGGTGGATAGAATGTTAGGCCTGGAGTCAGGAAGACTTAAATTCAAATTTGATCTCAGAAAACTTACTATCTCTGTGACCCTGGGCAAATTTCCTCATCTGTTCAATGAGGAAATGGCAAACTATTCCAGTGTCTACCAAAAAAATCCCAAATGGGGTCAGGAAGAGTTGGACATGACTGAAATGGCTGCCCAACACAGCTATATCTGTAATTTCTTTATCTAAGTCAAATTTTTTATCTCTACCAGCAACTTGCATAGTGGTCTAAACATACTATGTATTTATTATTTATTGCACAGTATTATGTTTTGGAGTTGGAAGGGACCTTGGTGATCCATTTAGTCTAACCTAAAACTATAAGGGAACCCTTACTATAACATTTGACAACTGATGATCCACTCTGCATGAAAACTTCCTGGGGGGGGGGGGGGTGGAGAGGGGAAGAAACTACCTTCTAAGGAAACTCAATGTTCTGGGGCAGCTCTGATTGTTTGGAAGCTTCCCCCTGAAATAAAGTCTAAATTTTCTTCTTTTGCAATTTCTACCCAGTGATTCTGGTTCTGCCCTCAGGCCAATCAAAGCACATCTGAGGCTTCTTTCACAAAGCAGCCCTTTAAATATCTGAACATTATTAACATGTCCTCCTTTGAATCTTTTCTTTTCCAAGCCAAACATTTTTTTGCTACCTTTATATAATACCGATTCAAAGCTGTTTTTGCTGTCCTTCTCTAGATATTCTCTAGCTTATCAACCTCTTTCAACTATGACCAAGAACTGAACACAGTGTTAAAGATGTGACTAATACAGAGTAAAGAAGGACTATCACTTCCTTACTCCTAAAAATTATGTCCTACTTCAAACCAAAATGCCATTAGCTTTTATGGGTGTCATACCACACAGCTACCATATATTGAATTTACAACCCATGAAAATTCGCATATCTTTTTCATATAATCTATCTACCATGCTTTTACTTTCCCACACTCATATAGTTGAATTACCTAATTAGTGATTAATAAATGCTTGTTGGATATATTAACCATTTCTAGGTGTAATCACAGTTCTGATTTTTAAATAATTCATAATTCATAGTCACAGAATACTGGCATTAGAAATTGTATTTTTAAATTTTTGTTTCAGGGAGAATTTTGGGGTCATTGAAAGTGTCATACAATTTCTCAGATAGAACGCAGCATCTCTTCCTCCCATTCAATTCTATACTCAATTTGTTATCCATCTGGAATGTTGGTCTAAAATATGAGCTATTAAACCTTTACCAAGACATTTGCCTTAAGAGCTCTTGCGTGCTACCCAAAGCTAGAAAGGTAATTTTAGCTGCTTTATCTGTGAGACAATAGGACTGGACTACATAGTTTTAGGTCTTTTGTGGTTTTACAATTCTAGATCCAGATTCAGATGTTGGTGAGAAAGTATATTCTCTATAGACATATAGAATATGTATTTCCTTGACAATCCACTTGGACTGTGACTGTAAAAACTATTACAAGTCCACAAACAAATTTCTAACTTTTGAAATAGTGGGGAAAGGATATAAACTTCAGAAAAGCATTTGGGTAATAAATTGAGATATTTTATCTTTACTTGATCTATTTATGATCATCTCTTTTATTATATTCAGAGTCTCACAGAGTTAGAGGAAACCTTTTAGGTGCGCCATTTCTCTCTCTCTCTCTCTCTCTCTCTCTCTCTCTCTCTCTCTCTCTCTCTTTCTCTCTCTCTCTCTCTCTCTCTCATTTTACTAATGAGTAAGATGAGATCCTACTGAAATACCATGCCCAAAGTCCCATATTAAGTGTCAGACCTAAGACTTGAACCCAGGGCTTTTACTCCAAATCCATAACTTGAAGTAAAACTTTGTGAGGCTGCAGAAGGGAAGTTTTATATCAGATGAAAGTAAAAACTCTCTTGAGTGGTGTCAATCAGACTAATGTATCTGGCTATGGGGCTGGTTGGGAAAAAGGATGAAAATGTGGATAAGGATTTGAAACTTTTTTAAAAGCAGGGTAGGAACCTTTTTCTGCCAAATACCATTTGGATATTTAAACATCATTCATAGATGATACAAAATCATCAACTTTTAGAAGCCAAACTGTAGGAGGCTACTGTATTTAGCTTTCAGATCATCATTGTCTGCAGTTGCCTTAACAAATGATTTTGGGGGCCTTATACTTCTCATGGGTTGGATGTTCTCTATTCCTGTTTTAAAGTATAATTCAGTTTTTAAAAACTGGAAACCGAAAGAGTTAAAAAATAATTCTGCACTTAAAAACGAATAATATTTTGTAAAAATTAGCATTCTAGGTTATTAGGCATGTAGAATGAAAGGTTTATTACATACAGGTATTAGAGTTTTAAAAAATCAACACTGATATTTTGATGGTAAGAAGGGAAATCCTATTATGCACTTTTGTTGGGAAATGAAAAAAGATGGTCAGATACGCTTTTATGTGTTGACACTAGTATTAGGGCACTTAGGACAAGATTTTTAAGTAGAGTACTGAACAGAGAATATCAGAATGAAAAAAAAAGTGAAAAGGACAAAGAAAAAGATGCAAAGGATAACCTCAAACAGGGTATGAGAACTTTTCAGTTACATCACTCACAGACGATTTATTCTTCTAAACCAAAGATTGCTCCAAACCCACAGAAATTGATTGTAGTACAAATTTTACAATGCTCTTTTGCATTAGAAATATCAAACAAAAAATATCTGATATCCGAGCCAATAAAAACTCAAATTATTTCTTCCTTCCCCAAATAACAGTGATATCTGAAAGGTGATTTTTAACATTTTGTTGGTTCTTATAATAGAACCAGAAATAATTTCTTCAAAATACTTCCCATTATATTTCTGAATATGATTCACTTGAATTGTTATTAACACATTCAATATTCACAGCTTAAGCCCACTAAAAGATTTCCTCTTTCAAATCAATTTGTTCATAGTATTTAGAACTAAATTCTCTAATCTAATCTCCTCATTTTATATAATTGTATAAAGAACTGAGGCCTAGCGAGATAAAGAAACTTGTTCCCCGTCACAAAGATTACTGAGGCCAGAATTGGAACCTCTATTTCCTGATTTCAGAGATGGTACTCTCTAGACCTGAGAAATCCAATAAAGGGATATGGAAACATTAACTCAGCCCGTATTCACCATGAGAAGATTCTAGGATGATTAGGTGAGTGTTTGCCTCAAAATATATTATCTGCTTGGGAGTAGATCTTCCACTTTTGCCAAGAAAACTCAAGGAATCCTAATCTAAAATGTTCAAGATGGGATCATAACTATTTCTATGATAACTCAAAGAAGAGTTAAGGGGAAACAAAAATCAGGTTTCCACCATCATAATGGATAGTGCCAACACAATTCTTATGATACAAAGAGATAATTCACAGGCTACTGTCTATGATAGTAATTTTAACTTCTAGAAAATATTTTCTATATTCAAATCATGGCAACTTAATGAAAAAAGAATTAAATATTTGAAACTGGTTTTGGAATGCATTTGATATTTCTAAGCTGATGGTTAGTTATGTTCACTTAAAGACCTAAAGTTATAAAAGTGAACTCAAAAAATCTTAAAGTGAAATAAATAAAAAAATAAGTGGTATCTCACACTTAAGTCCCATTGATTTTGTTTTGATGTGAGAGAACAGGAAACTGAAAGCTTGACTAATGTATATCAAGACAAAATTACCGAATATTGGCTAAAGACAACAGTGTTTTGCACAGAATAGATGCTTAATACATGTTTGCAGAATCAAGTGAACAATCAATGGATCCAAACAGCTGCCCTTCAAGCCTATATAGAACAAAAACATCACTAAATGTGCTCTGTTTCTAATACGCACAAAAAACATTAATTTTAAAAGGGCATGCAACAATTTTTGCATTTTGGCTGCAATTAGGAAATGAGGATTCTTACATATACAAGGGTATGAGGATTCTTATACACACAAGTGAACTGCAATGTATCTTGAATGCTCAGAAAAGAGCTCCAAGGTAATGACAAGTACTAAAGAATGCCAGTGAAATTTCAGGAGGCTCTAACATGCATGCCAGATTTTTAAACAATTAAAAAACAGAACACTAGTGAAAGATGCTGGTCAATATCTTAGGAGAACTAAGTCTTTAAGTAAGCTTGAGAGCAATTCAATAGGAGAAGCACTAGCAACATTCCTGACTTCTGCCACGGAAGTACTCCCTGGGGGAAGGTAATAAGCTGATGGAAAGCTTAGCCATCAACCAAAGTTCTGAAACACTGGCCTGCTCCTATTTTGCTGATATAGATTGTACCCCTCAAATTCAGTAACAGCTTTCAAAAGAGTTTCCTGGATTAGGTTGAGCCCAAATCAAAAAGCAAACTTAGAGCCCAGGATGAACACTGGCATATACTTTAAAAAGCATCTGCACACTTTTATAACAACAGAAGTTACCTTCATGTCCACTCCACTCTCAAAAGCCCTGGATAATTGTGCATCATTTCACCCTCAACTTTAAAAGCCTCTTACCTAACAAAATGCTGAAATCCTTCTGACACAAGGATTATATCTGGAGAGAGAGAGTTGGGTACTAAAAAAAACCCACTCTTTTCTCCCCTTGAGTTGGTTAGGAGAATACTGGCTTAACCAGTGTACTGTCCCTTATCAACATCTCTTCCTCTGAGAGTGTTTACTGTATCCTATTCTAAAGTACACAAGATCTGGTAAAATAGCTGATTCTCCTTATGCCTTCCACCTCCCTCAGAGAATGTAACCTTTTTCCTGTTTTGACCACTACCTCCTCTTCACTTCTCAAATGTGTATGTCAAATGAGGAGTTCACTTGGAATGTCTAAGTCCAGTTGTGTTAGTGCCACTGGTCATTTGGTTACCACAAAATAAGGTATTTCACGAATACCCTCATTTTCTGTGTAAAATGGTCACTTTTTTCTTATATATTTTAAAGAACAGCCACGTTGGATGTTGTGAAAGATGATCTGTTTTCTTTTCCCTCCCTCTTTAGCACTGATAAGTATCAGAGCATGCTCCGAAGGAGCAGATCACATTATGCACTGCACATAAGTTCATCTATTCTCCCAAATGTATGCACATAGAATGGATTGGTGAGGATCTGAACCACCAGTCAACAACTTTTGAGTGTCCTATTCCTCATTAGCCAATGCATACCAAAGAAGAGTGGCAGAGAAGGGTTATTATTGCAGTTTTCTTTCATTATTGAAGCCCTGGGCTAGTAAAGGCTGCAGCTTCCCAGCTATGGAGTTAAGCTTTGCCAGCTGTGTGTTGCTGCAGTACTAAAGAGACAGCTTTACAGCCCGTCACCTCCTCGGGCAGACAGCCTTCCTGGTCTCGTAGGGTGGGGTCAGCTCCACACTTCAGCAGCAGTTCCACAATGTCTAAGAACTCACAGGCAGAGGCTAAAGAGAAAAAAAGGTTAGTATGATACAAATGGGAAATATAACATCTTAATAGCAGTGATAATCAAAAGGCCATAATATATTACAATGTTTAATATAGCAATGCTAAAAAATTTAACTGTCATAGTATGTCTGAATACTCAGGAATTACAAAAATTCAGTTTGTTTAGTACCTTTAGAGATATATATAAATATCTAGCATATTTCAGAGAATTATAGACACTCAGTTGTAAGGTACCTTAAAAGTCACTTATTCTGACCTATATCCAACAAACAGAAATGAGAAAGCTATTTAATAGTGAAGATGTGGATTCTAACCTAGAGGTTAAGTATATGTAATAACTTACTTCGGGGTCCACTTTATGGCACCCATGCCACAGACTTGCCTATGGTTTCTGTAGAAGTTTTATATTGTTTTCCCTGTGTAAACAGCTCAGATTTGCTAATGAATTTTGATTAATCTGTTTCATATTATTGGCCATCTGGGTCAAAGTAGTATTTCAGGTAGATTCTTTCCATGCAGGGAAAATGAGTAAAGAAGGACCAGGTAGAAATTTCCCAACTGTGCTTTTCAGAAGATGCATTTAGGAGGCTGGAAAAAAAACCAAAACACCAAACTCTTAACAGGCACTAAACTATTAATATTAGTTATTAAATCTTCCACTTTCATTTCTGGTTAGTTTCTATTTATTTATTCTGGATTTTCTTTCTTGGCATATATGATAGGACTTCTATTTTAAATGACATTTCTGTTTTTTCCTTTGCTGGTGCATTATCTCTTTCCTTGACCATTCAGTGTTCTTCCCAAATATCCTAGAATCTTCAAACTTAGTACTTCTGGTTATACAGCCCAGTGGCTACTTATTGACTTTTAAAGTCACATTTTAGGGAAATCTTCCACCTGCACATATTTCCCGCCTTTCCCAGTAAGTTTTGATGATTCTTCAAATGATAAAGATTGAAGAACAAAATTAGGCTAAGCTCAAAGGTATGTGTGTGTGTCTTGTCTCTCCATTTCACCACAGTAAACTTTTTTTTCTACTTGTGTCTCCTTTTCACCCAAGAAATTTTTACATGATTCCAGTATATAAAAGTAAGTATACAAATCAAATATATACTGTTAATAAATCACAGTTTTGCAACCCCCACATTCAATTATGAGACCCCATATGAGATTTACAAACCACATTTTAAGAGGCTGGGATCTAGATACTGCCCTCAAAAAATTCTCACTGTAATGAGGAAGACAACATGCAAAAAGCTATAGAAATACAAGGTATATGCAGAGTAAATGCAAGAAAATGTATTATGGGAACTGTGATGTGATCTTTACATACCTATGTTTGTATGGAATTTGAACTTCTAAATATAAGATTTAAGATCAAATCGAACTGTTAAATCTAATCTCCTCTATATTAAATATTTAAATATAAAATTTAAAGTATGATAAATAATAGTTTGTCTTCAGAGAGAGTATAATTATAGAGAATGCCTACTATTTTTATTTATTGACTTACTATTTTTATGCCTACTATATATATTCCTCTAAAGTAATACTAATACTACCTTTATTAAAAATGCTACTTGTGTTTATAGAAAGAGAAAATTGGCAATGCAGGAAAAAGCAATAAATTGTTAAGATCAGATAAAGGAAAGAGAAGTCAAGATTCTTCAGCCTAGTACTTTGACAAGATGAAGAACCCACATATGGGAATAATCTACTAAAAGATGGTAAAGTGGTAAGAGAAGGAAGCATTCGAAAGGTAATTCCTAGAATCTTTTGGCACAGAATCATCCAATTGATCTCTACTGTATATTGCTTTCCACTGTTACATAATTCTTCATTAGTTTCTGCCTTATTTTTCTCAAGAGCCATAAGATCCTTGAGGACAGAGGTCACGTCTTATGCCTTATTGTATCCTCCACAACATTTAGCCATAGTATTGGACATTTAACAGGTGATCATTAAATACTGATTGAGTAATATCTGCGTCTTCTGTTAAACATAAGTACAAACTATTTTTAGATGTGATGTGATTTGAATTCCCTACTTTCAAAAAAAAGATACAAAAAAAGGTAAGATGAAGAAGGGAGAAGTATGCTTAGAGGGAAAATGGGCTGAATTTTGTATGAAATTAATGAGGAAATGTGTTGATGCTCACACTGTGCTGGGAAATCCAAAAATGGTCATCAGCCCATCTCGGAAAAGCTTGAAAAAGTCTCTAGGGATTAGAATAGCTGCTGAATTTATGGTACCCTGGGAACCTCTATTTGTCAAGTGCCAGAGAGGCAGCCCTGACACTGGCACAGGTGAAGATGAATTTTCATTCAGCACAGTTCGCCTTCTGACTCCATTAATCCTCAGGGTTTTGATGATGAATCTCTTTCTTTCTTTTTAAAAATTTTTTATTTATTTTCACTCCAATGTCTCCTCCCACTGCCCTGCAACAGCATGGAAAGAGCGGAACAGATGGTGCTTTACAGGGAAAATAGAGAGCCCATGAGGATACAAAGCCAGCCCACTCTGAAATCACATGACTACATGTGCAAGGAAAAGCCTTGATTTCCTCTGGGAGTCATAGAAGCAATGATGTTAGTATTCCCGGTGGAGAAAGGGGAGGGGGGAAAGACTAACAGGCCATTTATGACGAAGACCACATTCATACTGATCAACTCTTCAACAAGGACCATATTTAATCATAAAATAACAGAAGCACCAATCCCTGAAGGTCAGTGAATACTAAAGTACAATGGAGGCAAACAGGTACTGTTTGTAAAATGTTGCTACCCAATGTTCATGTGGTATGAACTGGTAAGGATATGTGATAGTAAAATACTGGCCCCTATTTAACCCTCCGTTTGGCTCTGACCCCAGCTTTAATCGGAAGGGGCCAGTATTTACAACCCATCTAAGGATGGAGTTTGACACCTGCTGTAATCACAAAAACTGTCAGCACAAGGACAGCTGTCAAGCCAAACTGTAATTAAAAAAAAAAAAAAAGAATGGATAGGTCCCAAGGAAATCCCCAACATCTCACTTTTCTCACTCACTGGACTGAACCATATTTATGGTTATAATGAAGTTCCTAAAATATTTAGGTATAGTGAAATAAAATTAAATCAAACCAGTAAATATATATTGAATAACTAAAAAAGGGTCTGGGTTAGGTGTAGAAAAGATTGATGTTAACCCAATAAATTTAGGGGTATTTTGTTTTAGTTTAACTTGATGGAAAAACGAACTGCTCTTATGAGGCATTCTTTTAAATGAGTTCTTTCACCTTTTTAAAAGTTCATTTTAACTTTAAATGTTTGCTATGTTACAAACCATTCAACAAATTAAATTGTTTTAAGTGTCTACTTAATTATTAGTGTTATCACATTTGATTTCTTTATACTGCTTAATAAAACTACTTTGAAAGATAAAGACAGAGGCTGTTATCTATCAATGAATCACTGGGGTATAAGATTCCTGAAATAATAGAATTTTTTACTATGATAACATATTCATTCCACAGGAAATAGAATGCAAATGAATGCCCAAGCAAGAAGACACAAGTACCATATACACAGCCATACACAATATCAATACTCTTGAAAAATAATCATTACCTGACCAAGATGATCAATGAGTAAAAATGAATTTGAGTTTGCATTTAATTTTACTATTGTACCTATGCACTATATATAGGGAGAGTGTAATATCTAAAATTAGTGGGATGGTGAGTTTTTTTGTATTACTTATAAGATTAACTATCATGGGGATTATCTATGGCAAATATTTAATCCTGAGCTCACTTCCCCTTACAAACCAGCAGGTTCCAGAGTTGCTTTTCCTCACTGTCCAGCTGGTATATGCCCAGGGAATTCAAACTAATTTTAATATCCATCCAAACAAAATATAATTAAGAAGACCATTCATATGTGTAAAAATTGTATACCACATTTCTAAAGTCCAACAGAAATGACATTTGAATAATCCATTGTTTTGAATTATCACCAGCACTGCTCCCTTCCATTTAATATAGGCTTTTCATATATATATATATATATATACATATATATATATACATATTGGTTAAATTGTAGGTCCCTTTTTTTTTTTTTAATGAGGCAGACTTAATGGAAAAAATACAGCCTATATTCAGATATGCTACCTGATGTCATATTCACTTCTAAAGCATAGTGACTCATTTCTAGAACTGCATGCTATCTTCTCACCAGGCCTCCGAAGTCTAGCCAGGAACGAAGTAAACAGAGAGGGCCCAAGGATGTTCCCACCTGCAATAGTGAGTGTGGGGACCCATGAGAAGTCTGAAAAGGAGCCTCTTCCTCCAGATTTCCCTATGTCTGATAAGGACATCATTCAGAGTGAGTCTTTTTTGACTCCCACCAACATAGCCACTCCTGGGCTAATAGTTGTAATATAGACCATAACAATAGCAATAGTTAGCATTTATAGCACCTCCTAGGTTGGGGAGGGTGCTAAGCACTAGTATAGGTGCTTATTCTTATCCATTTTACAGAGAAGGAACAAGAAGCAAATATAGAAAGTAATTTGCCTAAGGCTATCCAGCCAGAAAGTATAGGAGGCTGGAGGGGAGCCACATACCTGACTCCAACACCAGCACCAGGGTTCCATCTCCTGGGCCATCTAGCTACCTTCATTGGTCTGAATGATTTTAGAAAAACAAACAAAAACCCCTTCTATTTATAGTTTTTATTCCCTCCAATTCATTCTCCATTCAGCTACCAAAAGTATTTTCAAGTGTGTATTACTGTTCAATAAACTACAGTAGCTCTTATCTACAGGATCAAATACAAATTCCCGTTTTACTCTAAAAGTTCTTTAAAACTTGGCCTTTACCTTTCTCATGTGCTTATTTCTGACTTCCTTCTGCCCACTCTAAGGAATCCAGTGACTATCATTCTTGCTGTTCTTCAAGAGTTACTTCAATCTCACCTTAAGTAACTTTTCTTCTGAGATTACCTTCAACATCTATTCCATAGTTATCTTGCTCTTCCTTATTTACATGTTGTTTTCCCCACTAAAATGGAAAAACCTAGAGGGAAGGGACTATTTTTCTTTTTTTTTATATGCCCAGAGCTTAACACACTGTCTAATATGTAATTAAGTGTTTAAAAATGCTTGTTAGGTGACAGCACAACTATCAAAAATCATATTCCTAAGAGAAGTATGACCGATCATCATGGTACTCCCCCACTCAAAATTTTTCTATTAACCATAAGATAAAATGCAAAGTCCTGAGGCCTGGTATTTAAAGGCATTCAAAATATGGTTCACATTTATCTTTTCTGCTTTATTTCAAATCATTATCCTTTACATATCTTATATTCCAGCTAAACTGAGCCATAAACTTGTTCTTGAACTTGATGTCAATTTCTGCTCTCACTCATTGCACATAATGTCCTCTATGCCTAGAATATGCTCTCCCTATCATCCTTTCTCTCTGCCCTCCTCCTTCTCTCTTTCTTTTCTCCCCCCACCCCCAATCTCTCTCTCTCTCTCCTCTTTTTCCTTCTCTGTCTCCCTTTGGGTTTATCTGTGCTCAAAGATCAGCTCAAGTGCCAGTGCATAAGTGCATTCTCAGTGAATTGAATCCCTTTCTATTTCCTCAAATTATTTTGTATTCTCCTCTCTGCATATCCAGTAGAATACCATCTCTTTGAAACTAAGGGCTATTTCATTTTTGTCTATATGCCCTCAAGGTCTGGGGTACAGAAAGTGTTTAACTAAAGTTTTTTTTTTTTCCTTCAAGAATTTGTATTCCTGGCATCTAGTAGAGAAGTCATTTAAGAAACATTTGAGGTGCTCAAAAAAATCTGAATTGGCAGGGTTCTTCTTTCCTCCAGAAGTGTTTTCTTATAGTCTCTAGATGAAAACCAGATATGGCTTCTCAATATCAGGTAGTAAGCAAAAGCATCCACGCCCTCTGGCAAATCAAACTCTTTAATGATAAAATATGTAAAACTGAATTTAGGATCTGGAGGTATTATTCAATTCAAAGAAAAATTTCTCTCCTCCTTTTTGATTCTCTGGATCCATTTGATCTGTCTTATTATCCTGAAACACTTGGTGAATATTAACCCTAAAAACTAGTGGTGCTCCTCTATTCCAGCAATAACTTGGACAGTTATTGTACTCTCTCGGAAGGTACTCTTTTCTTCCCAGGTCTATGTTTAGCCTGTGATTTTTCTCCTTTTCAATATCTCTGCTGGTCAGTAGGGCTCCATGTAGGAGTGAAAGGCTATCCTACAAGTTAGAGGTTCTCAGAATCCTCTTGAGGCTTTGCTGGCTGGCTCTAGGGTTAGATATTGCCAGACAGAATATAAAATGTCTGAGCTTTAGAGAAGGGATATAAATGACAGAATGAAATCCAACACAATAGGAAAAAAGAATGTGATGGGAAGGATATATGTGTTTTCTAAACTATGAGTTTCAGTGAAATATTGTGGTTTGGCTATCTTAAAAACTAGCTGTCATTTGGAATTTTTATCCTTAATAGTGACAGAAGGAAGTCAATGCTAGTACTTTCTCTTGGAGATTTTTCACCTGTTTATCTAATTTTTACATTTTTTTGCATGCTGTCTTGCCTATTAGATTGTTAGTTCTTTGAGGACAGGGACCATTTTGTCTTTATTTGTATCCCCAGTCCCTGGTACACAGTAGGAACTTAACACATGTTTCTGACTTGGGATTAATGTAGTGGCCATTTTGTGAACACTCAGAAGTCAGGTTAGACAAGAGCCAGGAATAGGGGATCTTCAGGAATCGCTCAGCAGAAATGTCCTACCACATTTCCGTGTGGGCCCTCCCTCACTGTGCCATCTAGCTGCTCCATAGCTGTCACCAGGGGGAGGACCAGCCCCGCTGAATTCAGAAGAGGGATCACTAAGGCTTTGCTCTGCTGGCTTGATGCAATCAAGGATCTTACAATAGTGAAACACACTTTAATCCGCCCATTCTGGCTTATCTCTCAGAAGTCTGAGGAGCATTTGGACATTCAAATTTTTTTTTTTTTAATGTCTTACATTGGCTGAGATATACAAACAGGATGAAGGAAGGAAGAGTACTTGGTGGCAAATGAAAGGCAAGACAGGATTGGCCCGCTTCTCCCAGCATCCTAGTTCAGAGGTGTCATGCATCCTTCCTTGTCACACCAAAATGAACTCTCCTAATGGAGAACTAAAATATAAAAACTACAGGAAGATCTTTTCCACGTGCTCTCAAACTATAAAGGTGAAGGATGACTTTAGGATTTCCCACTCCTAAGCTTTGCTGAAATACCTAGGGACCCTTGATTTCATTCCTGCTATATATTTATGAAGAATCCAGAGGCTCAGGATTTATTGGGAACTCTGCTTGTAAGAACAACATTATTCTACTCTATTTACACATTTTCTAAGCTCTACAATTTAGGTACAAGAACTGGACACACTCAGTTATTTTGCCATGGTTAAGTACTGGATTTCCCGTACTCTACTCTAATAAAGATATACACTTTGGGCCAAAATCTTCTCTCTAGTATCTTCTGGGATTTTGGAGTTCTTCTGCTAAATATAATTCTAGTGATTATTTTAAACTATTTTAGACTGAAATATTCTTATTACTTTTCAATGAAGTATGCAAATTGTTGGTTACAACTTACCACTATATAAACAGAGAAAAAAAATCCAATGCACATTTATTAAGCACCTAATATATATCTTTGGGTTTTTTGTTTTTGTTTTTTGGCAAGTCAACTGGTGTTAAATGACTTGCCCAAGGTCACACAGCTGGTGCCAAGAACTCAGTTCCTTCTAACTCCAAGGCCAGTGCTCTATCCTCTGTGTCACCTAGCTTCACTTGAGAAAAAAAATTCTTGCCAACTTGGGGAGTTTAAAATAATGTATGTAAAATCCCCTGAAGATAAAAATATTATGTTAGCATTATTATATGACTGTTATTAATTTATCTTCGGTATTTTGTCAGAATTTTTAAAAGTGGGTCCAATTAAATAAGAGAGATGATCACTATTGCCATCTTAAATCAGTTATTTGTTTTAGTTTTAAAAGGCATGAAATCTAAAAAATCCAAGTTATATTTAATCATGTAATTAAAATACAGAAAAATGAAGTAATTTAAAGAAATCTACAGTCATGTTTATTTGCTTCAAAGAAACGCCTAAAATTTCAATGACATCAATAAACTAAAATCATGGTAACTGATTAAATATGAATTAGACTGAAGAAGAAAGGCAGGTAGAAGTTCAGCTCTGGAATCGGAAGACCTGGGTTCACCAGCCTCTAGAATTTACTAACTATGTAAAAGTTTGGGATAAGTCAATGAATCTGTCAGTTCTCTAGGCAAATCTCTAAAACGAAAATTTTTTGATATTCACTAGTGAAGGACTTTCCATATTTTTAATATTTGCAGGGATGAAGCCACAAGTATGGATTCCCTCCTTTACCTTACATTCCCTAAGAAGGTATGAGAAGTTAGCTCTTATTTTTAATTTAAAGTGAAAGAATACCCAAAGTGAAGATGAACATCTTTACTGTCACTTACAACCATGCTTTCCTATATTGGACGTATTCTGTTTTTTCCAACTTCACCCTCTAACATTTGAAAAATGTACCCATTAATGTGATTCCACAAATATATCTTTTCTAGCATAGCTCTAATTCTATAGTCAGAAGAGAGAAGATATAGGGCAGGGCCTGGACCTATAATTTCACTGACCTAGGGAATTCCTAATGGAGATTCTCCTTCTTGGGAACTTGTTATCTTGCAAAGTTATCTAGAACACTTAGGACTGAGCAATTTGATTATAATATCATGGCTAGTACACACAAGTGATAGTTCTTGGACCCAGAGCCTCCTGCCTCCCAGCTCTCCAGTCAATGTGCTGAGCTGTCTCTGAAGACATAGAAGAGAATCAATTATAATTCCACAATATTATCAATAGCTTACCGTAATGCAGGGCTGTCTGGCCTTCATTATCCTACAAACAAAGGAAATGACACAGTTTAGAACAAGGAATCTGTTGTTCATTCTGCCTTGAAACTCCATGATACCATTGGGGTTTTCTCAGCAGAAATTCTGGCAGAGTTGGCCTCTGATTCTCCAGCTCATTTTACAGATAAAGAAACTGAGGCAAAAAGGGTGATGTGACCTGCCTGAGGCCATATAGCCAATAAGTATCTGAGGTAGGATTTGAACTCAGAAAGGCAAGTAAAATATATATTTTTAAACTCTTATAGCAAGTCCAGTAATGGGAAAACAACATTTCAGTCAAGTCTTTTCCTCCTCTATTGTTGTTTGGTTAAGATGGTATGCAAAGCCTTGCTTAAAACATGTCCCAGAGCTTTAGAATAGCAGGGAAAGGAGAAGTTCTACCTTGTATACTGATATGCTGACGTGCTCACAGATCAAAATAAAATAAGATGGGAGCAGGAAACATTCACTGTATTGATAAGATGGCAAAATGCTGAAGAGGCAGACTGTCAGATAAATAACTTCAAATACTTTCATAGCATGTGCTGATTGTTATACAGACCTCCAAGTCCCTATTTCCATTTCCATCCTAGCCCTTGTATTTGGTAGTTCCTGAGAAATGTTGATTCGTGATCCAACATGACCTGTAATCTATGTTTGCATTTTAGATTGTACCCCCTTTTCCCCAAGAGGAATTTTGCCTTCAGATCCAATTATATCTCTAACCATGAAAAATCCAACTTCTTGTGGAAAGAAAGGCTAACAAATGGGCTTTTTTTTTCTACTTTTTTTCCTTTCTATTTTAAGCTGTTAGTCAATGACTCATATTTGAGTAAGAAACTACAAAGACCAAGTGTGTATGTTTCAAGATTCACAACCATCTATTACCACTACGAAAAAAGATAAGATTTTTTGGCTAGGGAGTAATATTTTTTAAAAAAGATGGACTTCTGATTCAGGGAGAAAATTTAGGATCATTAAAAACACTGAAAGGAAGTTATGATCCTGTAAGTCTGAACCTTTAGATTAAATAGAAGCCAATATGTATTGCAACTATGAAACTCTGGGAAAGTCACAAGATCACAGAATTTTAGAACTGGAAAAATCTCAGCAGTCATCAACTCACACTCTGAAAGGTTTCCTCATTAACCCAAGAAATGGTATCTAGTTTCTATTAAAAGCCAAACAAAGAGGGGGGAGATTCACTAATACTTTGGACAGTTCCATTTCCTGCCCTTTCTGACAAAGTTTCAATTTTTATTAAACAACCAAAGGAATATTTTATGTGTGAGGAAAAGCAGTAACAAAATTTATATGGAAGAACAAAAGTCAAGAATCTTAAAGTTAATGATGAAAAAAAAAAATTGAGAAGGAAGTGGGGAGTATCTACTAGTCTACCAGTTCTCATGTACTTACTACAAAGAAGCAAAACATTAAAACAATTTGGAAAGGCCTAAAGAGGTTGATCAGTGGAACAGATTAGGTATATAACTTAGAAAGAAACATAGTAGTAGTCAGAGACCAATTTGGGAAAGGACATATTATTTGCCAAAAACTGCTAGGAAAATTGGACAGTTGTCTGCAGAAGTTGAATTTAGACCAATATCTTGTATCATTTGTTAACAACAACAACAACAACAACAACAACAACAACAACAACAACAACAACAACTGCAACAACAACAACAACAACCTACATTCCTAAAACCTACATTTAGTCTTGCAAATCATTTTATAAATAACTACCTCATTTTATCCTGACAACAACTTGGAAAGGTGGGTGCTGTTATAACCTTCATGTTTACAGAAAACAAACTGAAGCAAACAGGGTTAAGTGATCTGCCCAGGGTCATACAACTAATTCAAGTGTCTGAAGTTGAATTTGAACTAAGGTCTTCCTGATTGTAAATCTAGGGTACTATATCCACTGTGCCACCTATCTAGTTTTTACTAAAATAAGATACATATGGATACATAAAACCTAGATATAAAAATGTCATGTAAAGAAATTAGGAGTAAGGGATACATTACTTTTTGGATCTATTCATAGTGGAGGAGTTCATGAAGAAACATGAGATAGGATTACCCAAGATTAAATTTAAAATTTTAATTATATAAAATGTAAGTGGTTGTTCAAACAAATCTTAAAATGAGAAGGTAAACAGGAAAAAAATCTTTGCAGTAAGGTTCTCTGATGAAAATTCACATCCAAGATATATAAAGAACTGATTCATGACTATAAAACTATGCCATATCAAAGATACATAAAGAACTGATTCATAACTATGAAACTATGAGCCATTCCACAACAGATAAATTGTCAATGGATATGAACAGATACTTTTCAAAGGAAAAATCCAAACTACCATAAAAACACGTAAAAAATAATCCAAATCATCAATAATAAGAGAAATGCAAATTAAAGCAACTTACAAAGTTCTACCTCACATCCATCAGACTAACAAAAATCTCAAAAAAGAAAAATACCAAATGCTGAAAGGGCTGCAGGAAAATAAGTACACACTAGTGAATGCTGGTGGGAATGTATCCTGGCATAATCACTCTGGAAAGCAATCTGGAACAATGTCCCAAAACTTACTAAAACTGTATCTATACCTTTTGACCTCTTATAAGCTTTTATGCCAGAGATCAAAGGAAGAGGAAGAGACCTCTTTGTATAGAAATATTTACTATAGCTATTTTCATATTAGCTCTAAATTGGAAACCAAGGGGCTGTCATCCTTTTCGGGAATGGCTAAGCAAATTATGGTATCTGACTGTGATTGAATACTATCATGCCATAAGAAATGGGATTCCAAGTTATTGTTCTATAAGAAATGATGAGCAAGCTGATTTCAGAAAAGCTTGGAAAGACATATATGAACTCATGCTGAGTGAATTGAGCAAAACCAGGAGAATATTATATACAGTTAACAGCAAGATTATGTGATGGTTAATATGATAAGACATCTCTTCTCAGCAGTATTATCCAAGACAATTCCAAGAGAATTGAGATAGAAAATGCCATCTACAGAGAAAACTATGTAGACTGAATGTGGATTGAAACATAGTATTTTTACTTTTTGTTTTTTTGTTTGCTTCTTCTTTTTTGTGGTTTTTGCTAGTATTCTAATTCTTTTTTTTTTTTTTAAACAATTTGAGTAATATGGAAATAGGTTTAAAATGATTGTATATATATAACCAATATCAGATTGCTTGCTGTCTTGGGGAGAGGGAAGTTAAGGGAGGGATTTTGAATTCAAAATCTTTTTTTTTTTTAAATTTTTTTTCACAGTATATATGCATGAGTAATTTTTAAAAATAATATTATCCCTTGTATTCATTTTTCCAAATTATCCCCTCCCTCCCTCTACTCCCTCCCCTTGATGACAGGCAATCCCATACATTTTACATGTGTTACAGTATAACCTAGATACAATATATGTGTGTAAATCCAATTTTCTTGTTGCACGTTAAGTATTAGCTTCCGAAGGTATAAGTAATCTGGGTAGATAGACAGTAGTGCTAACAATTTACATTCACTTCTCTGGGTGTAGCTGTTTCTGTCCATCACTTGATCAACTGGAAGTGAGTTGGATCTTCTCTATGTTGAAGATATCCACTTCCATCAGAATACATCCTCATACAGTATTGTTGTTGAAGTGCATAGTGATCTTCTGGTTCTGCTCATTTCACTCAGCATCAGTCGATGTAAGTCTCTCCAGGCCTCTCTGTATTCTTCCTGCTGGTCATTTCTTACAGAGCAATAATATTCTATAACCTTCATATACCATAATTTACCCAACCATTCTCCAATTGATGGACATCCATTCATCTTCCAGTTTCTGGCCACTATGAAAAGAGCTGCCACAAACATTTTGGCACATACAGGTCCCTTTCCCCTCCTCAGTATTTCTTTGTGATATAAGCCCAGTAGTAGTATGGCTGGGTCAAAGGGTATGCACAGTTTGATAACTTTTTGGGCATAGTTCCAAACTGCTCTCCAGAATGGCTGGATTCTTTCACAATTCCACTAGCAATGTATTAGTGTCCCAGTTTTCCCACATCCCCTCCAACATTCATCATTATTTATTCCTGTCATCTTAGCCAATCTGACAGGTGTATAGTAGTATCAGTAGTGATTTGGAACACTTTCATATGAGTGGATATAGTTTCAATTTCATCATCTGAGAATTGTCTGTTGAACTCAAAATCTTTTTTTTTTTTTAAGAATTTTTTCCCACAGTATATCTGCATGAGTAATTTTTAAAATAATATTATCCCTTGTATTCATTTTTCCAAATTATCCCCCTCTCCCTGCACTCCTTCCCCCCGATGACAGGCAATCTCATACATTTTACATATGTTACAATATAACCTAGATACAATATATGTGTGTAAATACCATTTTCTTGTTGCACATTAAGTATTAGATTCCGAAGGTATAAATAACCTGGGTAGATAGACAGTAGTTCTAACAATTTACATTCACTTCCCAGTGTTCCTTCTCTGGGTGTAGTTATTTCTGTCCATCATTGATCAACTGGAAGTATGAACTCAAAATCTTATAAAAATGAACACTGAAACGTATCTTGACATGTAATTGGAAAAAAATAAAATACTACTGAAATTTTAAGAAATGAGATTCTGATAAATCTGGAAAAACTTGTATGAAATGATGCATAGTCAAGTCAGAAGAGGTAGAACAATGTATAACTTGACAATAATTATACAGGAAAACAACTTTAAAAGACTTTAGAATTCCTCATTAGAAAGATAAACTACGAGTTTAAAGGACTAAAGATGAAATGCTTCAGTCACCTCTTGCTAGAAAGTTGATGAATTTAAGGGGGTCAGTGAGGAAAGAGGGAGGATGAGAAGGGGGAGACCCTTTCAGGTGTAACCAGCATGAGAATTGGTTTTGCTGGACTATATATGTTCATGATTAGAGATTTGTCTGTACATGTCTGTCCATCTTTGTTCAATTGGGAGGCTACTGGAGGGATAGATTACAAATGCAAGTAAAAATAAACTTCCAAAAATTTAAAAGTTTCTTTACAACTTCTACTATCCTTCCTGATTTCACCTTCTTGGGACAAATAAAATCCCCTTCCACTTGACAATCCTTTAAACACTTGAACAGAATTAGCAGACTCTCTTTAGTCACTTCCCTTCAGTATCTTTTCCACTTTCTTTTCTTCAGCAGAAAATTAAAGATCCTTTGATTCCTTTAAAAGATATTAGTTAAGCCCCAAGGTCTGTCACCATTTTGACTGCCTTCTGGGCACTCTCTAGCTTAGCAATGTGCTTCCTAAACACTACCCCACAGAACTGAACACAGTATTTCAAAAAGTGGTCTGGCCAAGTCTTCCACCAATGCAGCTAAAGATCACACTTAGTTTTTTGGCTGTCATATCACAGTGAATGAATGAATGAAAAAGCATTAAATGATTACTAAATGACAAGCATGGTACTAAATGTTGAGGATATAAAAGGAAAAACAAGATAGTTTTTGCTCTATAGGTATAATCATTCTAAGGAGAAACATATAGTGGGTTTCAGGTGCAATCACATGGAAAGGCTTTCCTCAGTAACTATGAGTCCATCAGATGCAGTGTTCAACGACTAATATTAAGTTTGTATGCATAATAAGCACTAGATCTCCTAAGTTTGTTTTTTCTAGAATTAATTATTGCTGTGTAAGCATGTCACCTCCATTCTGTGCTTGTGAAGCTTTTTCATCCAAGCATAAAACTTGACCTTTATCCTATTTTAATCTTTCACATCCTCATCATTCATCACCTCTTGAACTTTTGCAATAGCCTCATTTCTTTCCATCACAATTCTCTCTTCTAAAGTATAGGTTTGATTATAATTCGTTTATTTGGCAATTAAAGCCTTTTATAACCTGACTCTCATGTATCTTCCCAGTCTTATTCCACTTCACACACACTTTTTAGTCCAACAAAACTGTACTTCTTACATATGACACTCCATCTTCCTTCTACATGAATTTGCACAGACTATCTCATCTTGTCTCCTCACTCCTCTCTCTTAGAATCTCTAGTTTCCTTTCAAAATCAGTTTATATTACCTCCTACATGAGTCTTTTTCCTCATCTTTCAGCTGTTGGTGCCTCACTACCACCATTATCTATATTTGCATATATTTTGTAAATACTTATATTTATATTGTCTCCCAGAGAAAATGTAAGCTCCTTAATGGAGGAACAGTTTCATTTTTCTCTTTATATTCCAAATACTAGCACTATACTTGGCACACAGTAGGTACTTAATCAATACTAAGTAATAGATTGATCCTATTATAGCTAGCTTAGCATTCTAGACTGTCAAAATCTATTTGGATCTTGACTGTGTCAGCCAATGTTTTAGTTACCTCTCCCAGCTTTGGGGAATCTTCAAATTTCATAAGCATACCATCTAACCTTTTATTTAAGGGATTAATAATAATTCTACACAGCACAGATCCCTGGGGTCTATTGGAAACTTCCTGCCATGATGATACTGAACTATAATGACTCTTCTTTTGAATCTGGCTATTCAACCAATTCCAAATCAATCTAAATGTATTAGTCTTGTCCATGTCTCTTTACTTTTTCCATAAGAATATATTAAATGTTTTGCTAAAATCTAGTCTAGGTAAACAATATTTGTAGTAATCCCCCACTTATTAGGGGACTTTTCTAAATGATATTTCTTTTTAAGTTTGAAAAGTCACTTTTGAGAGTTGTTCAATTAATTTAAACTCATGTATTACTCAGCATATATGCATATTGAGACAGTTTATTTTGGTGTATTAGTTATTTCACAACAAATATGTAAACAAAATCATTTAATTTAAATCCTTATAATATTTTTAGTAGTTTTTACATTAAAAGAAAGTGAGGCATGTTATCCAAGGAGTAAAAACCAATATTTATTTTTTAAGTAAAATAATTTAAATTTTTTTCTCAATTATATGTAAACAAAGATTTTTAAAAACATTTAAAAAAATGAATTCCAAATTCTCTCTCTCTCCCTTCCTCCTTTCCTTGAGAAAGGAAGCAATTTGATACAAATTATATAAAATGATGGATTCTTCAAGCCACTCTCCAACTGAAAAATGGTCTAAGGATATGAACAGACAATTTTCAGATGATGAAATTAAAACTATTTCCACTCATATGAAAGAATGTTCCAAATCACTACTGATCAGAGAAATGCAAATTAAGACAACTCTGAGATACCACTACACACCTGTCAGATTGGCTAAGATGACAGGAACAAATAATGATGAATGTTGGAGGGGATGTGGGAAAACTGGGACACTGATACATTATTGGTGGAGTTGTGAAAGAATCCAGCCATTCTGGAGAGCAATCTGGAACTATGCCCCAAAAGTTATCAAACTGTGCATACCCTTTGATCCAGCAGTGCTACTACTGGGCTTACATCCCAAAGAAATACTAAAGAAGGGAAAGGGACCTGTATGTGCCAAAATGTTTGTGGCAGCCCTTTTCATAGTGGCTAGAAACTGGAAGATGAATGGATGCCCATCAATTGGAGAATGGTTGGGTAAATTATGGTATATGAAGATTATGGAATATTATTGTTCTGTAAGAAATGACCAGCAGGAGGAATACAGAGAGGCTTGAAGAGACTTACATCAACTGATACTGAGTGAAACAAGCAGAACCAGGGGATCATTATACACTTCAACAATGATACTGTATGAGGATGTATTCTGATGGAAGTGGCTATCTTCAACACAGAGAAGAGCTAATCCAATTCCAATTTATCAATGATGGACAGAATCAGCTACACCCAGAAAAGGAACACTGGGAAATGAGTGTAAACTGTGAGCATTTTTGTTTGTTTTGTTTTTCTTTCCAGATTATTTTTACCATCCGAATACAATCCTTCCTTTGCAACAACAACAAAATTCGGTTCTGCACATATATATTGTACCAAGTATATACTATAAGATATTTAATATGTATGGGAATGCCTGCCATCTAGGGGAGGGGATGGAGGGAAGGAGGGGAAAAATTCGGAACAGAAGTGAGTACAAGGGATAATGTTGTAAAAAAAAAAAATTACCTATGCATATGTACTGTCAAAGAAAATGTTATAATTATAAAATTAAAATGATGGATTCTTAATGAAGCCCTCCTATTTATAACTAGGGCTTGTTTTTATAGATGTTCACCAAATAACCTTTTAAAGACGAATTCTAGGATTTTTGCAGGAATCTAAGTAAGTTCATAAGTTCATTGGTCTATAGCTTACATTGTTTTCTTTGGTGGGGGGAGGGGAGAAACATTTGTTATGCCAGTTTCCTTTAATTGTTCTGCCTCAGTTTCCCTGAATTGTTCTGCCTAAGTCTCCCTGGGGCAACCCCCCTTTCTGGCCATTAGGACAGAGATAATTAGGGCTGGGAGCCCTGGCTACTCTAGTATTTCAAAGAGTCATAAATTGCAGATGGTTAATCTCAAGATAGGTAGACATCTATCTCAGACTCAGTAGCATCTAGTCTCCCAACTTATCAGAATTTATAATGCTTCCTTATCCCCAACCTGTCAGAACTGAATTTATGGTCTGTTCCTGGAAGTTCCCACTCATCAGAGCTCTTACCCCACCCTGCCTTTGTCTCCCTGATTGCTGGAGCCCTATAAGAATCCCTGTTATCTCTAGCTCCTTGCTGGATGCTTTGAGACAAGACTCCAATCCATCAGACTGGGGTCCACATGGATCCTGTTTTGACCCCAGTCCAAGCTCTACACCTGATGCTGCTAATAAATTATTAAAAACTCTCTAATCCCTACCTTGCCTCAGTTTCTCCAGCATTACAATTTGTACTTTTGTGGGATCTCTTCCCACTTTTATCATCTTTCTAACAGATATTGCTGACAATGACAAGGACTCTAATCAATTCATCCTGTTTCTACTATCAGGAATGATGTGAATCTTCACTATTGATCTTATCACACACACAAATTTTTATTGTCAGCATGACTAAGGCTTATTCAGTTCATCAAGTCAGATGATAAGGGACACTTTGTTCCCTGAGCAGGGAGCCCTACGAATAACCTTTATGACCAAAGCATTTTCATTATACTATACTAGCATACTTTGTTTTCCTGCTCTCCCACCATGCAGTTGTTGGTGTAAACATAATGACTATGTGAGTTTGTTTACTCTCCCAAAATCTGGTGCTTCATTAATAGTATTTAATATTCACAAGTATCAATATACCAGTTCTTTTAAACACCTCAAAATGTAGTTGTATCTGGGCTAAATCAGAGGTTTATGAAGAGCAATGAGATGCTCTTTTATTATTTCCTTACTTAGGTATCAAATATCCCTATAATTGATTTTTTTTTTTTTTGTTCCTCTTTTATGAGAAGTGGTCCTGGGACCAAGATGAGTCAATCTAGCTGTTTATATGGGATATTGGCAGGCATTTTAGGGAATCTTTCTCAACTGTTCCAGTATAGAAGGGAACTTGAGCTCCTTTTCCATTCTTATACTTCTGAGTACTCTCAACCTCTCAACTGTTGGGACGGGCTTCTTCACACATCCCCACTGAAGGCATCTATACCACTTGGATGAAAAAAGAATTATCAATTACAATTATTTCTGGCAAGGCCCAGGACACCGAGTCTTGCCATCTCTCCAGTCCCTATGTCCTCTGACCCACCAGGACTGCTCTGCTGCCAGCTCCCCATGACCTCTAGAGATTATCATCTGATCCTACTGCTGCATCCTACAATTCCATTGGACCTTCAGGACTATCAGCCTTTCCCATACTCCCAGCTACTAAACTCTCTAATGCTTTTCCCCAATTACAAAGTGAGCTTTTAGAGAACAGGGATTATTTAGCTGTTTCTTTCTGTATCCCCAGGGTTTTTTGCACTGTAGTAACCATAGGCCCTGATCAATGAGCATTTTAGCAACATTACTTTGAATTTTTTGCTACTTTAGACAAGTTTATTTTTTTTTTTTGGGGGGGGGGAGCAGGGGGGAAGAGAAGGGAGTATGAGGCCCGTGATTTCATTGTATAAGGAATACTCAAAGGAACTTTTTCCCCTAGGGCAGATTAGCACTTGCTCTGCAATGCAGAACCTTAAAAGTCTTCCCCAAGGCTTGAAGGTTTAGCCATTATCCCAGTTGGTCAGAGTTGGAATTAGAACTCTTTATCTTCTTGCCTCTGAAGTGGACTTTCTATTAATTACTCCATGTGGCATAATTAATATTATTAATTAACAGGAATGCTACTTCGAGTATTTAATTATTTCAGGGATCTTATGTCATTTATCAATCTGGGGTATATACCTAGTATAGAATAGGAATGAAAATTAAGAATAGTAATTTCTTATTAAATTCCAAATTGTTTTCCAAATCAGACCTATTAACAGCTTCATTAATAACACATGCCCTTTCAATGTTAACTATTTCTACTGTTTGCCATTTTTGCCAGTTGGCTAAATGAAATCTCTGGGAGAAGGGAGGAAAATAAGCATTTATCAAGCACTATTATTACAGGCCAGTGATAACTATTTGACACACACACACACACACACACACACACACACACACACACACCCTGATCTGAATTATTTTATTTGTAGTTCCCTTTCTATTACTGACTTGGGTCAAACACATGATTAATATTTTGCAATTATTCTAAAAACTGTTCATATAATCTGACCAGTTTTCTTAATGATGCACTCTGAATAAATGTTGTGTTACCAAAAAATTTAAAGATCTGAAAAACTGGTAATGGAAATGTGATTCCTGCAGCATCTCCAACAGTTCACACCGCCTTCCAACACTATGGGTACCCATTATTTTGAAAGGTAGTCTATTCCATGTATTATTAACTCTAATAGGAAATTTTTCATTACATCAAGTTTAAATCTTTCACTCATTACTCCTAGTGTTCACCTCTGATGTAAATAGGACAAATCTAATCACTCCTCTAAATATTTGAAGACAGGAATCTTGTACTTCTTATGTGTTCTCTTTTTCAGGCCAAATACCAGCAATTCTTTTGACCAACCTTAGTATGTTTCTTAGGACCTACTGATTCAATTATATTTAACTCAACAAGTGCCTTTTATTGCCAGAAACTGTATTAAAGGTTTGAAATAGTAGGACTGAAATGTAAAAGTCCCTGCCCTTAAAGGGAAAAACTAGGGGAAAAGAAACAACATGTACATAGTTAAATAAAAGTAAAATATGCACCAAAAAAAATGAGCAGGGAAGGCTAATAACAGAGATCAGGAAAAGAAAATAAAAGGCGGTCTGCTTGAATGGAACAAGGAACATGTGAAGAGGAATTGTAAGGAACGTCTTGGAAGACAGGCTGAAGACAGATTGTGAAGAATTTTAGATGAAAAAGGTGGGGTAGGCAACAAGCATTTACTAAGATTCCCACTGCTACCAATGGCCTTCTCTTCAAAGCACAAATGATTGTACTTTTGTCCTGAAGCCAATTAAACTTCTTGAAAAGGGGAATGATTTAGTCAGGTTAGTGTTTTAGGAACACCAACCTAGCATCTCTGCAGAAGAGTCAAACAGGGACACCAAAGAAGTGAGCTCACATGTGAGTGGTGGTCATAAAAGACCAGCCAGAACTAAAAACTGTGCTTTAGCCAGAACGCGAGTAGGGAGAATGCAATGTCACCTGCACCATTCTAGTTGTGGACACTAGGCTTTTTTGTCTGGTTCCTTCATCTGATTTCTGCCTCTCTTCCCTCCCCATTCTCCCTCTTCCCCACTTGTCTCTCTCACTCCTTTTATCTCTCTTGCTAACAATCAGGTTAGCTTAAGTTTTTTTGTTTTTGATGGCCTTTCTAAGAACTAGCTTTTAGTTTTTAGTAATTCAAGTCTTTTTCCCTCCATTTTATCTATTATATCAATTTTTAGATTTCCTCTTATGTTTTCAATTTTGTTTTATTTGCTGATTTTCTAATAGAATCAACTCAATAAGCATCTTATTATGTGCCAGGCATTGTACTAAGTGCTAGTGATAAAAAGAGCCCCCCCCCCCAAAAAAAAAATAGAATCTGCTCTAGCAGAACTCACAGTCTAATGAGGAAGACAACGTGAAAATGTAAATTAAGAAATTCTTTCAGAGGGAAGATACCAAGATGAAGGAGGATCAGAAAAACTTCTTGAAGGCACTAAGATGCTGGCTGAGATATGAAGGAAGTTTGAAGCAGCTAGGAGTTACAAATGAGAAAGCATTACAGGCATGGAGGACAGCTCCTGAAAATGCCTTGAGTTGGGAGATTGAATATTGTGTGCAAGGAGTGGGTCACCAGATGTGAGGGATGGGAGGGAGCTTGGGGGAAGTAGGGAGGGGAAGCTGTGCATAGTCTAGAAAGGTAAGGTAGAGAATGCTGAGTTTGTTCTTTTTCTTATCTTCATTTCATTAAATACTTACTTTTCCTAAATGCCAACTCTGTACTTAGAAATTTATTTTAGATTGATCCAGTTTTAGGTAGAAGAATTACTATTTGTATTTAATCTACGAAGAATTATTAAAGCAGTTAAAATCATAGTTATTTTAAAATGTCTTTTGAGCATGCTCTATTTTGAATCAGCATTCCCATTATCATGCTTACTACTCTCTGTTTCCAAGAGAACCATATCTATTCAAGAGTATTATGTTCGGGTGCTATGTGAAATTTGAGATACTTTTTATCCTTCAGATGTATAGCAGTCTGGCTTCAAAACCAATTAGAACAGGAAGCTTACACAGAACAAGAGGACTTAATTCAAAGAACTGATTGGCAAATGCAGAGCTGAAAGACAAAAAAGCTTAAGGGATTGTACTGTAATTTGATTATCATATATCTTACAATAAAATTAGAGAAAGGGAGATATATATGCTTGACTAATTCATTATACATTTGAGGGAGATACAGCATGGATTTTATTATATTTACTATTTGTTACCATTTTACCATTACTACCTTTAATCGACATTTTAAAAATACTCCATAAAAATGTGGGATAGTTCTGACTGTTCCACATGAATCCATTCAAGTTTTACTATTGCTAATAATATATCATTGTGTGTGTATAAAATGCGTATATACATACTTGTACTTACTTAAATATACAATATGACAGAATTTCCTGTCTATGTAATAACTTTTCTGAGGTACCTGAAATGAGTCAACTGTTTGAGCCAACTGATTATCTTCATTTTAGATTACATTTAACAAATAAGGTTTATATCAACAATCCCCTGGATGAACACTAAAAAGAGTATGCTTTTATAAAAAGCAAAATAATCTTGAGTACAATAGCACTTGGTTTTGTTCTTTCCTATTAGATCTTTTCAAGATGACAAGTGTGCAAAAGTATGAATGTATTTCTAAACTAAAAAATATTAATAAATAAAACTGAATGTTAAGAATAAGCACATGAAAGCTTTTAACAACAAGAATCAGTCAAGCAAAACAAACAAACAAACAAAAAAAAAAAAAATAGAAAAACCTAATTGGGAAAACAACCAACCTGGAAAATAGATTTAGGATAGATAATCTAAGGATTATTGGACTCCCTGAAATACATGATGGAAAAAAAAAAATCCTACATTACCTTTCTTTTTTTTTTTTTTTTTTTTTTTTTCCTTTTTTTTAAAATTTTTTATTTTATTTTATAATTATAACATTTTTTGACAGTACATATGCATGGGTAATTTTTTACAACATTATCCCTTGCACTTACTTCTATTCAGATTTTTTTCCTTCCTCCCCCAACCCCCTCCCCCAGATGGCAAGCAGTCTTATATATGTTAAATATATTACAGTATAATTTAGATACAATATATGTGTGTAGAACCGAATTTTTTGTTGCACAGGAAGAATTGGATTCAGAAGGTAAAAATAACAGTTTACATTCATTTCCCAGTGTTCCTTTTCTGGATGTAGCTGGTTCTGTCCATCATTAATCAATTGGAATTGGATTAGTTCTTCTCTATGTTGAAGAAATCCACTTCCATCAGCATACATCCTCGTACAGTATCATTGTTGAAGTGTTTAATGATCTTCTGGTTCTGCTCGTTTCACTCAGCATCAGTTGATGCAAGTCTCTCCAAGCCTCTCTGTATTTCTCCTGTTGGTCATTTCTTATAGAACAATAATATTCCATAACATTCATATACCATAGTTTACCCAACCATTCTCCAATTGATGGACATCCATTCATCTTCCAGCTTCTAGCCACTATGAAAAGGGCTGCCACAAACATTTTGGCACATACAGGACCCTTTCCCTTCTCTAGTAGTTCCTTGGGGTATAAGCCCAGTAGTAGTATGGCTGGGTCAAAGGGTATGCACATTTTGATAACTTTTTGGGCATAATTCCAGATTGCTCTCCAGAATGGTTGGATTCTTTCACAACTCCACCAACAATGCATCAGTGTCCCAGTTTTCCCACAGCCCCTCCAACATTCATCGTTATTTGTTCCTGTCATCTTAGCCAATCTGACAGGTGTGTAATGATACCTCAGAGTTGTCTTAATTTGCATTTCTCTGATCAATAGTGATTTGGAACACTCTTTCATATGAGTGGAAATAGTTTTAATTTCATCATCTGAAAATTGTCTGTTCATATCCTTTGACCATTTATCAATTGGAGAATGGCTTGATTTCTTATAAATTAAAGTCAATTCTCTGTATATTTTGGAGATGAGGCCTTTATCAGAACCTTTAACTGTAAAAATTTTTTCCCAATTTGTTACTTCCCTTCTAATCTTGTTTGCATTAGTTTTGTTTGTGCAGAAACTTTTTAATTTAGTGTAATCAAAATGTTCTATTTTGTGATCAATAATGGTCTCTAGTTCTCCCTTGGACACAAACTCCTTCCTCCTCCACAAGTCTGAGAGGTAAACCATCCCATGTTCCTCCAATTTATTTATGATTTCGTTCTTTATGCCTAAATCTTGGACCCATTTTGATCTAATCTTAGTATGTGGTGTTAAATGTGGGTCCATGCCTAGTTTCTGCCATACTAATTTCCAGTTTTCCCAGCAGTTTTTGTCAAATAATGAATTCTTATCCCAAAATTTGGGATCTTTGGGTTTGTCAAAGATTAGATTGCTATTTTTATTCACTATCTTGTCCTGTGAACCTAACCTATGCCACTGATCAACTAGTCTATTTCTTAGCCAATACCAAATGGTTTTGGTGACTGTTGCTTTATAATATAGCTTTAAATCAGGTACACTTAGACCACCTTCCTCTGACTTTTTTTTCATTAGTTCCCTTGCAATTCTCGACCTTTTATTCTTCCATATGAATTTTGTTGTTATTTTTTCTAGGTCATTAAAATAGTTTCTTGGGAGTCTGATTGGTATAGCACTAAATAAATAGATTAGTTTGGGGAGTATTGTCATCTTTATTATATTCGCTCGGCCTATCCAAGAACACTGAATGTCTTTCCAATTATTTAAATCTGACTTTATTTTTGTGGCAAGTGTTTTGTAATTTTGCTCATATAATTCCTGACTCTCCTTTGGTAGATATATTCCCAAATATTTGATACTATCGACTGTTATTTTGAATGGAATTTCTCTTTGCATCTCTTGCTGTTGGATTGTGTTGGTAATGTATAAAAATCCTGAGGATTTATGTGGATTTATTTTGTATCCTGCGACTTTGCTAAAATTCTGAATTATTTCTAGTAGCTTTTTAGCAGAGTCTTTGGGGTTCTCTAAGTATACCATCATGTCATCTGCGAAAAGTGACAATTTGATTTCTTCATTTCCTACTCTAATTCCTTGGATCTCTTTCTCGGCTCTTATTGCCAAGGCTAGAGTTTCTAGTACTATATTGAATAGTAATGGTGATAGTGGGCAACCTTGTTTCACTCCTGATCTTACAGGGAAAGGTTCTAGTTTATCACCATTACATATGATGTTTACTGAAGGTTTTAAATATATGCTCCTTATTATTTTAAGGAATAGTCCATTTATTCCTATACTCTCAAGCGTTTTTAGTAGGAATGGATGTTGGATTTTATCAAATGCCTTTTCTGCATCTATTGAGATGATCATATGGTTTTTATTAATTTGATTATTAATATGGTCAATTATACTAATAGTTTTCCTAATATTAAACCAGCCCTGCATTCCTGGTATAAATCCCACTTGGTCATAGTGTATTATCCTGGGGATGATTTTCTGAAGTCTATTTGCTAATATCTTATTTAAGATTTTAGCATCAATATTCATTAAGGAAATTGGTCTATAGTTTTCTTTCTCAGTTTTCGATCTACCTGGTTTAGGTATCAGTACCATGTCTGTGTCATAGAAGGAATTTGGTAGGACTCCTTCAATCCCTATTTTTTCAAATAGTTTACATAGCATTGGAGTTAGTTGTTCTTTAAATGTTTGGTAGAATTCACCTGTAAATCCATCTGGTCCTGGGGACTTTTTCTTAGGAAGTTGGTTAATAGCTTGGTCTATTTCTTTTTCTGAGATGGGACTATTTAGACTACTTACTTCTTCCTCTGTTAATCTGGGCAAGCTATATTTTTGAAGGTATTCTTCCATTTCATTTAAGTTATCGAATTTATCGGCATAAAGTTGAGCAAAGTAGCTCCTAACTATTGTTTTAATTTCCTCTTCATTAGTGGTGAGTTCACCCTTTTCATTTTCAAGACTATCAATTTGCTTTTTCTCTTTCCTTTTTTTAATCAGGTTTACTAAAGGTTTGTCTATTTTGTTGGTTTTTTCATAAAACCAACTCTTAGTTTTATTAATTAATTCAATAGTTTTTTTACTTTCAATTTTATTAATCTCACCTTTTATTTTTTGAATTTCAAGTTTTGTGTTTGTCTGGGGGTTTTTAATTTGTTCCTTTTCTAGCAATTTTAGTTGTAAACCCAATTCGTTGGCCCTCTCTTTCTCTATTTTATGCAGGTAGGCCTGTAGAGATATAAAACTTCCCCTAATTACTGCTTTGGCTGTATCCCACACATTTTGGTATGATGTCTCATTATTGTCATTTTCTTGGGTGAAGTTATTAATTATGTCTATGATTTGCTGTTTTACCCAATCATTCTTTAGTATAAGATTATTTAGTTTCCAATTATTTTTTGGTCTGTTTTCCCCTGGCTTTTTATTAAATGTTATTTTGATTGCATTATGGTCTGAAAAGGATGCATTTACTATTTCTGCCTTACTGCATTTGATTTTGAGGTTTTTATGCCCTAGTATATGATCAATTTTTGTATAGGTTCCATGAACTGCTGAGAAGAAAGTATATTCCTTTCTGTCTCCATTTAGCTTTCGCCAAAGATCTATCATATCAAACTTTTCTAGTATTCTATTTACCTCTTTGACTTCTTTCTTATTTATTTTGTGGTTTGATTTATCTAATTCTGATAGTGCAAGGTTGAGATCTCCCGCTATTATAGTTTTGCTATCTATTTCCTCTTGCAGCTCTCTTAATTTCTCTTTTAAGAATTTAGATGCTGCACCACTTGGTGCATACATGTTTAATATTGATACTGCTTCACTATTGATGCTTCCCTTTAGCAGGATATAATGCCCTTCCTTATCTCTTTTAATTAGATCAATTTTTGTTTTTGCTTGATCTGAGATGAGGATGGCTACTCCTGCTTTTTTGGTTTTGCCTGAAGCATAATAGATTCTGCTCCACCCTTTTACTTTTAGTTTGAATGTCTCATCCTGTTTCAGGTGTGTTTCCTGTAAACAACATATAGTAGGATTCTGACTTTTAATCCAGTCTGCTAACTGCTTCCTCTTTATGAGGCAGTTTGCCCCATTCACATTTATGGTTAGAAGGACTAATTCTATATTGCTTGCCATCCTATTAACCCCTGCTTATGCTTTTCCCCTTTCCTTCCCTTTTACCCTCCTATCCAGTATTAAACTGGTAAACACCACTTGCTTTTCACAGCCCTCCCTTTTTAGGATCCCTCCCCCACCTTAAAGATCCTCCCCTTATTTTACCCCTTTTCCTCGAAATTACTGTATTCCCTTTCCCTTAGCTTACTCCTTCCCTTTCACTTTTCAATGAAGTGGAAGAAGTTTCACCATAAATCGAATATGTCTATTGATACACGCTATGTTCATATCCCTCCTTTCTTTCTCTCAGATATAATAGGTTACCTTTGCCTCTTTATGAGATGTAGTACCACCACTTTATACTTTTTTATGATATAATCTCCTTTCCACCTCTAGTTTCTAAGACAAATTGTACATATGTTCTTTACATATTTTTTTGACAGAAGTATAGTTCTCAAGATTTCTTTTTACCTTTTTTAGAAGTCTCTTGAGTTCTGTATTTGAAGATCAAACCTCTTATGTAGGTCTGGTTTTTTCATCAAAAATAGATGGAATTCATTTATTTCGTTAAATGTCCATCTTCTTCCCTGGAAAACGATGCTCATTCTTGCTGGGTAAGTTATTCTTGGCTGCATACCAAGTTCCTTAGCCTTTCGGAATATCATGTTCCAGGCCCTGCGTTCTTTTAATGTGGACGCTGCTAGATCCTGTGTTATCCTTATTGTGGATCCTCCATATCTGAATTGTTTTTTTCTAGCAGCTTCCAATATCTTTTCCTTTGTCTGATGGTTCTTGAACTTGGCCACTATATTTCTTGGCGTTTTGATTTTAGGGTCCCTTTCAGTAGGTGATCGATGAATTTTCTCAATGTCTATTTTACCCTCTGTTTCCAAAACGTCTGGGCAGTTCTCTTTGATAATTTCCTCGAAAATGGTGTCCAAGCTCTTTTTTTTCCTCCCATTTTTCAGGGAGTCCGATTATTCTCAAATTGTCTCTCCTGGATCTGTTTTCCAGGTCTGTTGTCTTTCTGGTAAGGTACTTGACAGTCTTTTCAATTGTTTCATTTCTCTGGTTTTGCTTGACTCCCTCTTGGTTTCTCCTTGAGTCATTCATTTCTACTTGTTCCCGTCTAATTTTCAATGATGTATTTTCTTCACTCACTTTTTTTATATCTCTTTGTAATTGTCCAATTGAGTTTTTATCTTCTATGGAATTTTTTTCCATTTTATCCATTTTATTTTTTAGAGAGCTGATTTCTTTTTCCAGCTCTCTAATCCTGTTTTCCTTGGAGTTGTTTACCTTTTCCAGCTCACTAATCCTGTTTTCCTTGGAGTTGTTTACCTTTTCCAGCTCACTAATCTTGTTTCTCAATGATTTGATTTCTTTATCCATTCTGTCTTTGAATGCATGGGATGACTTCTCCAGGCTCTCTTTCCAAGCTTCCCTTTCCTTTTCCCATTTCTCTTCCAGCTCTCTTGTGAGAGCCTTTTTGATTTCCTCTATGAGGTTCTTTTGTATTGAGGAGCAGCTTATATCCCTCCCAGGGGATACATCTGGGGACATTCTGTTCCTAGTCTCCTCAGCATTTGAAGTCTGCTCCCTCTCCACACAGAAGCTGTCAATGGTTAGAGCCCTTTTGAATTTTTTGTTCATTTTGTCAGAGTAGGAATCAAAGAAAACAAACTGACAAGAGAAACAATTGGTCTGTTTTTCGGGGGATAGGGCTGGATGTTATTAATGGGCTTCCTCTACAGACTGGGGGTAGGGCAGCAGAGAGCCACTAACAGAACAGCAATGACTGTACTGAGTCTGCGCTCTGGGGCTCTGAGAACGCACCGAGTCAGTCCAGGTGGGGGTTGGGGGTGGCCGGGCTCTGAGAGACGCTGGCTTTCTGGGGTTTTAATCTTCGTGTTTACACCCTCTCTGCTGCTCCTGGCTTGCTGCCAAGACGGAGCATCCACACTGGGGCAAAAGCCCTTTCACAGAAACGGCAGAGATCACACCCCTCCCCCTCCGGTCTGAGCTGTGTGAGCTGCCTGTCTTGCTCTGGCTGTCTGCCCTCAGTCTGCGCCCAGTCTGATTGACCCTCCCCCGAACAAACACACACCTTTTCTGGCGACTTTCAAGGATGTCTTCTCTTGGTGATAATTTGTGGATTTCTTTCTGGGTCAAGCATTAAGTCAGAGGCTTGTCATGAAGTAAGTTCTGAGAGAAAACGAGGAGCTCAAGCAGCTGTCTGCCTCCACGCCGCCATCTTGGCCGGAAGTCCTCTACATTACCTTTCAGGAAATCATCAAACAAAACTGCCCAGACGACATAAATCAGAAGGTAAAATAGACATTGAAAGAATTCACCAAATGCCTCCTGAAAGAGACCCTCAAATTAAAACCCTAAGGAATATCATGAATAAATTTCAGAACTATTGGACCAAGGGAAAAATACTACAAGCAGCCAGAAAGAAAAAATTCAAATACTAAGGATTACTCAGGACCTAGAAGCTTCCACTTTAAAGGATCCTAAGGGCTTGGCATCTGATATTCCAAAAGGCAAAAGAACTTGGTATGCAGCCAAGAATAAATTACCCTGCTAAAGTGAACATTTTCTTTCAGGGAAGATGGACATTCAATGAAACTGGTAAATTCCATTTATTTTTTATAAAAAGACCAGAGCCAAACAAAAAATTTGACCTCCAAATATACAACTCAAGAGAAGCATCAAAAAAATAAAAAGTAAAAACAAAACAAAACAAAACAAAACAAAAAAAAAACTCTTGAGAACTGTATTTCTGTTATGGGTATACATTGAGAATACATGTATAATCTGATTTTATTGTTATAATATAAAAAAAAAAACTAGAGATGGAAAGGGGATTGTACCAGAAAAAGGGAAAAGTGGAGGTAAAAATGAGGGAAATGACATCTCAGGAAGAGGCAAAGAAAATATAATTGAGGGAAAGGAGAGAGTAATGAATATTGTATGAATTCATTCTCATTAGATTTGGCCCAAAGAAAGGATATTAGATATATTTGGTTTCACTGAGAAACATCTCTCATCTTATAGAAAAGTGGGAGGGGAAAGGGGAAAAGTGAAGTAGGCTAAATAGAAGGGAAAACAGAAATAGTAGGGGAAAACTATAAGAAAAGGGGAGAGTCTCTAAAGGGGGAAAACTGCTTGAGGCAAGTAGTGCTCAAAAGTAAAATACTGGGGAGGAAAGAAAGGGGAAAAGGAAAGAGAAATGTATAATTTGGGGTTATTAAGATGGCAGGAAATACAGAATTAGTAGTTTTAATTGTAATTGTGAATGGGCTGAATTCTCCCATAAAACATAAGCAGATAGCAGACTGGATTAAAAGCCAGAATCCTGCAGGGATTAGTAGGGGTAGCCATTCTGATCTCAGATCAAGCAAAAGTAAAAGTTGATCTAATTAAAAGAGATAAGAAAGGGCACTATTATCTTGCTAAAGGGTACCATAGATAATGAAGCAATATCAATATTAAACATATATGCACCAAGTGGTATAGCATCTAAATTCCTAAAGGAGAAGTTAAGAGAGTTGCAAGAAGAAATAGAAAGCAAAACTATAATAGTAGGAGATCTCAACCTTGCTCTTTCAGAACTAGATAAATCAAACCACAAAATAAATAAGAAAGAAGTTAAAAAAGTAAATAGAATACTAGAAAAACCTAGATATGATATATCTTAGGAGAAAATTGAATGGAGACAGAAAGGAGTACATTTTCTTCTCCGCAGTTCATGGAACCTATACAAAAATTGACCATGTAAGCCAGGTGAAAATAGATGAAAAAGAAATTGGAAACTAAATAATCTCATCCTAAAGAATGAATGGGTGAAACATCAAATCATAGACATAATAACTTCATCCAATAATGACAATAATGAGACAACGTACCAAAATTTGTGGGATGCAGCCAAAGCGGTAACAAGGAGAAATTCTATGCTTACTTAAGCTCTAAATGCTTACTTGCATAAAACAGAGAAAGAGAAGATCATTAAATTGGGCTTGCAACTAAAAAAATCTAGAAAAATTACAAATTAAAAACCCCCAATAAAATACCACACTTGAAATTCTAAAAACAAAAGGAGAGATCAATAAAATTGGAACTAAAAAAAAACCTAATGAATTAATAAATAAAACTATGAGTTGGTTTTATGGATAAAATGGATAAACCTTTAGCTAATTTGATTAGAAAAAGGAAAGAGAAAAATCAAATTGTTAGTCTCAAAAATGAAAAGGGAGAACTATCCACCAATGAAGAGGAAACTAGAACAATTATCAGGAGTTACTTTGTCCAATTTTATGCCAATAAATCTGACAATCTAAGTGAAATGGAGGAATACCTATAAAAATATAGATTGCCCAGATTAACAAAAGAGGAAATAAATTAAATAGTCCCATTTTAGAAAAAGAAATAGAACAAGCTATTAATCAACTCCCTAAAAAAAAAAAAATCCCCAGGACCAGATGGATTTACATGTGAATTCTACCAAACATTTAAAGAACAATTAACTTCAATTTGAAAAAATAGGGAATGAAGGACTCCTACCAAATTCCTTTTATGACACAGACATGGTACTGATACCTGAACCAGGTAAGATGAAAACAAAGAAAATTATAGACCAATCTCCCTAATGAATATTGATGCAAAAATCTTAAATAAAATATTAGCAAAGGGATTACAGAAAATCAGATAATATACCATGACTAAGTAGGATTTATACCAGGAATGCAGGGCTGGTTCAATATTAGGAAAACTATTAGCATAATTGACAATATGAATAACCAAATTAACAAAAACATATGATTATCTCAATAGATGCGGAAAAAGCATTTGATAAAATCCAATACCCATTCCTATTAAAAACACTAGAGAATATAGGAATAAATGGACTTTTCCTTAAAATAGTAGCATCTATTTAAAACCAACAGCAAGCATCATATGTAACAGAGATAAGCTAGAACCATTCCCAATAAGATCAGGAGTGAAACAAGATTGCCCACTATCACCATTGCTATTCAATATTGTATTAGAAATGCTTGCCTTGGCAAACTATCACTCTTTGCAGATTATATGATGGTATACTTAGAGAACCCCAGAGAATATACTAAAAAGCGATTAGAAATAATCCACAACTTTATCAAAGTTGCAGGATACAAAATAAATCCACATAAGTCATCAGCATTGTTATACATCACTAACAAAATCCAACAGCAAGAGATATAAAGAGAAATTCCATTTAAAATAACTGTCAATAATATAAAATATTTGGGAATTTATCTGCCAAGGGAAGTTAGAAACTATATAAGCAAAACTATAAAACACTTTCCACACAAATAAAGTCAGATTTAAGCAACTGAAAAAATAGCAAGTGCTCATGGACAGGTCAAGCATTCGAATATAAGAAAGATGACAATATTCCCTACCTAATCTATTTATTTAGTGCTATATCAACCAAACTCCTAACAAAATATTTTACTGAACTAGAAAAAATAACAAAATTCATCTGGAAGAACAAAAGGTCAAGAATTTCAAAGGAATTAATGAAGAAATAAACAAATGAAGGTGGCCTAGCTGTACCAGATCTAAAATTATATAGCAGTGGTCATCAAAACCATTTGGTACTGGCTAAGAAATAGAGAAGTTGATCAGTGGAATAGGTTAGGTTCACAGAAGAAAATAGCCGATGATTCTAACAATCTAGTATATGACAAACCCAAAAGCCCCATCTTTTGGGATAAGAATTCACTATTTGACAAAAACTGCTGGGAAAATTGATAATTAGTATGGCAGAAAGTAGGCATAGATCCATACTTAACACCATATACCAAGATAAGGTCAAAATTGGTTCATGATCTAGACATAAAGAATGATATTACAAATAAATTAGAAGAACATAGGAAAGTTTACCTCTCAGATTTGTGGAAGAAGAAGAATTTGTGATCAAAGAAAAACTAGATCATTATTGACCACAAAGTAGATAATTTTGATTATATTCAGTTAAGTTTTTGTACAAACAAAACTAAATGCAGACAAAATTAGAAGGGAAGTAATAAACTGGGAAAACATTTTTACCTCCAAAGATCAGATAAAGGCTTCATTTCTAAAATATATAGAGAATTGTCTCAAATGTATAATAGTTCAAGCCATTCTCCAGTTGATAAATGGTCAAAGGATATGAACAGACAATTTTCGGATGAAGAAATTGAAACTATTTGTAGTCACATGAAAAGGTGCTCCAAATCACCAGTAATCAGAGAAATGCAAATTAAGACAACTCTGAGATACCACTACACACCTATCAGATTGACCAAAATGACAGGAAAAGATGACGAATGTTGGAGGGAATGTGGGAAAACTGGGACACGGATACATTGTTGGTGGAACTGTGAATGGATCCTAACATTCTGGAGAGCAATTTGGAACTATGCTCAAAAAGTTTTCAAATTGTACATACCCTTTGATCCAGCAGTGTTACTACTGGGCTTATATCCCAAAGAGATCTTAAAGGAGGGAAAGGGACCCACATGTACAAGAATATTTGTGGCAGCCCTCTTTGTAGGGGGCAAGAATCTGGAAACTGAGTGGATGCCTATCAGTTGGAGAATGGCTCAGTAAATTATGCTATATGAATGCTATGGAATACTATTGTTCTATAAGAAATGACCAACAGGATGATTTCACAGAGCCCCGAAGAGACCTTCATGAACTGAGGCTAAGTGAAATGAGCAGAATGGAATGGGGGGACAGTCAGTGAAACTGCTCTGAGCTGGAAGATGGAATGCTGTTTATAAGAGAACACTAAGGAGGCCAGTGCTTCAAGAGTATGTGGGGGCAAGAGTAAGATGGGGTGAGATAAAGAACTTTGAATGCTAATATAGGATTTTATATTTGCTCCTGGAGATGATAGAGAGCTACTGGGAAGTGAGCAAGGTCAGACCTACTCTTTTGGATGATCATTTTGACAGCTGAGAACAGGATGATCTTGAATAGGAAGTGGAGGAAGTATAAAAGCATAGGTGGATTGAGAGATATAGGGAAGGTAAAATTGGTAAAAATAAAAAAAAAAAAAATCCAAAAAAGTTTGGATATGGGGGGTGGGAGGTGGTGGTAGTGAGACATTAGAAAAAAGGTCTAGTCCATGAGCCTGCGTAAGCTGGAAGATTGTATTGCCATTAAGAGTAATAGGGAAGTTTGGGAGAGGGGAAGGATTTGTGGGGGATGAGGGGAAAAGATAACGAATTCAGTTTTGTTCATCTTGGGGTGAAGGTATCTACCCTACCAGTTTGGAATGTCTAGTAGGCAGTTAGAGATGCAAGTCTAGAAGCCAGGGAAAAAGTTAAAATGCATCCATAGATTTGAAAATAGTCAGCCTAGAAATAAATGATCCTTGGATCATGGGAGCTGATGATATCAAGTCAGTAGAGTGAGAAGAGGACACAGACCTAAACCTCAGAGGACATTTAAGCATTATAAAGATCCAGTAAAAGAGACACAGTCAATTCAGTCTAAGGTATTTCGTCAGTATATTCAGGATTTTTCCCCCTGTTTACTCCTGCCTCTAGCCTCAGCCTCTAGATTAGGGGTTTGTGTTTCAGTCACACACCATTTCCACTGACTGGAGAGCATGAGTAGACCTTGCTCAATTCTGAGTTCAGTCATTAAAATAGGTCCCACATTCTATTGGAATTGAATGGCCATACTTTTTCCTGTGGTTTTGGCTTAGGCTGCTTGGATGCCAGTCTGTGTCCTTATTCTAGGCAATGAAGTGACTTTTCTACAAGGTAGGATTGCTTTGTACTTCATTTTCCAAATACCCTAGTTTATCTTCACTCCATGTTTCTGTAGGATATTTGAGTCTTTTTGTGCAGTCTTTCTAGTACATTTTCTTGAGATTTATTATATATTCTTTAATTCTTAATGTGGTACCAAATTTCCCTAGTCGTCTCACATTTCCTTCTACTGCTTTTAACCTGATCAGTTCATAGTTTCCTTAGTACTGTTTGGGATAACAAACCCTACTTCAAAATATTCAGAGATATCTCAAAGTGAAGTATAGAAGCTTTATTAGAATCTCTTGAGAAGTGGACAGTCCTCTCACTGAAGTCTCAGAGAGAGGAGGGCTGGTTTCACAAAAGCTGAGAGATAATTTAAATGGCCAGAAAAAAAAAATGACAGAAACTATTCCCCCACCTATCTCCCATTAATCCTCTTAAAATCATTGACAAACTCGACCTTAATTCTTTTATTTGTCTCTGGAATATAGGTGGGCTTTGTGGCACTAGGATCTTGGTTAAGCAATACCTGTTTCAAAAGAAAGAGTCTGTTCTGCTTCTAAAATTAATAATCAATTAAGTCAGAGGGTTAGAGAATAATTTAAGGAGACTTGGTTTACCTCAGGCTTTTCTCAATCAACAAACAGAGATTAGCCAGTTTATAGACTTCTCAAATATCTCTAGGCTATTAAATAGTCAGATTCTTCTCTAAGCAGTTCTCTCTTAAATGATTTCTCTTGGAAAACCTCTGTTCTTCTTTCCAGATCCTAAAGATTAAAGATTTTATTATTCTGAGAAGCCCTCAGTTTCCCCTTTCACTAGTACCTCAAAATCAACTCAGTCACCAGCCCCTACTGTTGTTTACATTCTCTGATCCTGACTGGAGTCTGTCTTATCTGACAGCTTCAATGGCCCTACTACACTATTTCTGGAAGGACAAATGGCTGCTCCCCCTCCCCCCTCATGAGAGCATCTAATTCACTTTCTCTCCTCTCAGAGTTTTTTTTAAGCTTCCCTATATCATCATCATCTTCTGGGTGACACTCTTCACCTTCTTCAGAAGCAGCCAAATTTTTTTCTGACTCTTTAGATACTTTTATTTCCTATCCCCAAATTTAATTTCTGTTTCTATTTTTCTTAAGGAAAATTTTATTGTCCCTGATAACTGTATGTTATGGTGTTTCTTAAGCACTTTCATCTTCTCTCTGAAAATAGATTCAGTCTATATGTGAATTCTGATTGTGGCAGAAATATTACCACAGCACACTCAAAGTCACTACAAAATTCTCCCTATGTACTGAAATCCTCAGGTTTTTTTCCTGATCTACTTTTAAGTATTTACAACTTTTAACTTCTTCATTGTGACACACTGTGTGTGTGATAAATGTAACCATTTATCAACTTTTAACAACTTTACAACCATATTTTATATTTTCTTTCATTTCAAAACTTTTGCAGCAGATTTTTTCTTCAATTTCTCTTGAATTTCTCATCGTTAAATTTAACCTTTGGCAATCCTTCATAAGTCCAAACTTTTCTAAATCTTCTTACAATTTCCTATTTGGTTTACCTTCCCTTCTCTCTCTCTCTCTCTCTCTCTCTCTCTCTCTCTCTCTCTCTCTCTCTCTCTCTCTCTCTCTCTCTCTCTCTCTCTCTCTCTCTCTCTCTCTCCCTCTCCCCTCCCTCCCCCCCCCCCCCCCCTCTCTCTCTCTCTCTCTCTCTCTCTCTCTCTCTCTCTCTCTCTCTCTCTCTCTCTCTCTCTCTCTCTCTCTCTCTCTCTCTCTCCACACATAGGGTATCATCTCTTACCTACAAGTGCTCCTAAAAGTATTTTTTTTCTCTTTTGCACCCCTAAACCTCTTCCAAGCTAATGGCCTTTACTGCCTAGATTTCTTTATTAAGGACTAGGCCTTAAACCAAAATCAATCTGATTATAATTGGTTACTAACAGGTCCTAGGCCATGCCCCATTTGCTCATTGTTTGGGTCCTGAACAACAGATATTGAATGTATATACCAGTCATTTCTACTTTGCCTAGAAACCCTGAGGGTCTTCCCCTCCCAGATTCATCCATTCATTTATTTGTTTATTTATTTATTTAAATTTTTTTGGATTAGGTTAAAGAGGAGATTCCTGGTCTCCTGGACTCCTTAATCATGGAATTGGGTGCAGCCTCCAACTATGAGCTGTTGAAGACAGTACCTTAAAAAAGGCCAAGTTCTCCCTCTGCATCCAGAGCCATCTCCAGTCGTCCTTGATGTGGGCATAGCCCCCTTTAAGATTCCTTGTTTGATCTACTACTTCCTTTGGGACTGACCTTTGATTTACAAGATCTGGTCAAAACTATCCTTTTGTATTCCAAGGGGAAAGATCCGAATCTGAGCCAGTTTGGGCTGTACCCAGCCCCCACTGGATCAGGCTTGGATTTTTAGACCCCATTCTAACGATCTGCTCAGATAGCCCAACCCCCACCTGGTGGGTTCTGGCCTTTGAAGAATCAACCTGGAACTCCACCCATATGCCCCTTCAAGCAGATAAAAGAGCCAATCAGGAATCATCCTTTGGCAGAGAGTTGAAAGATACCAACAATATGCCTTACATCACAGATACTTTGTCCCACCACTTTGGTGTATTTCTTCCTCTATCTACCTTTTACTATACCAGACTTTAACCTTGCTTCCAAACCCTGCAATAAACCTCTTTTTATCAATCTAGGTTTTCGGGCCTGTAAATTCATTTACAGAGGACTTTTGCCGCCCCTAGACCTCATTTAACTTTGTATCCTTGCGCTGAATCCAAAGGGGTTGCAGGGGAGCTCCATTTGACTCCCTGTACCCCAATCCTGCCACTAGATCTCAATTAATCCTAACTTTATTGAGATATAGACCTCATCGTTAGGTATATACCTCATCAGTCCTGATCTATATCTGATCATTGAACTCAGACGGCTCTGGAGAGGAAAGTGAGGCAGGTGAGCTTGCATAGCCTCCCTCACTTAAATTCAAGTCACTTGCATTCTTGGCATCCCCTCCCCTGACATACTGGTCTTCTTGGAGAACGAGGAGAACAGCAACAATATCTAGCTCAAGAAGGAGGAAGAGAAGGAGAAAACAGTAATAATGACAACATTTATATAGCACCTACTATGTGCCAGATGATACACTAAACTAGATTTACAAGTATTTTCTCATTTGGCCTTCACAACAACAAAATAAGCGCTGCTGTTATCTCCATTTCACAATTGAGATAAATGAGGCAAACAGAGGTTACACAAACTAGTATCTGGCAAAATCTGCTCTTTCCACACTGACTTTTTAAATTCACTGTGATAAATTATAATGTATACTATAAATCAAAAGTTCTTTTTGAGAGAGAAAAACATCTTAAAAAACACTTCACATACTTTGTGAGGTACTTCTTGCCTCATTGTTATAAGGAGTCAGTTGACCCCTTCCTGGCTGAAATTAATTGTTCATCAGAAAGCATAAAACAAGATAGGATACAAATAGCATTTTGAGATTATGCTTCAGTAACCTCACTATACTGTGACTGTGGAGCTTGCTTTTCTTCAAAAAAGTAAATGTGAGATTAAAAAAAAACAAAAACAAAAACAAACAAACAAACAAACAAAAAAAAAAAAAAACAGGAGGGAAGCCAAGGCAGGAACTCACCCAACTTCTCCTCCAAACCGCTCCAAGTTCCTTTAAATGGTTCTAAACAAATTTCAGAGCACCAGAATACCCCAAAAGGCAGACTAGAACATCTTCCAGCTTAAAAGAATTTAGAAGGTCATCAGGAAAGATCTGTGATACCAGAGTTGGAGTCCAACGTGCAATCCCCAGTGCAGGTGCAGGCCCAGCCCCTACCCACTTGGCCCAACCCCAACCTCAACTGGTCAGTGAGGCAGGACCTCTGAATAAGCAGGTGTGCTGAAGGCTTTTGGACACCAGGGAGGTCTCAGAAAGTCAGTAGCAAGGTCTGTGGCTACAGGGAGATTGGCAGGCAGTTCCAGAGCAGCTCCAGGGCTTGGGGTCAGGATCCTAGAAAGAGCTCTGAAAACTGCTACACAAAACTTCTGAAGTTTGAGACAGTGCACCCACCACCCTGGAAACAGAATCCTATTTTAACTTTAAAAACTGAGTGATATAGACTGGGAAAATGAGTAGAAAACAGAAAAAGTTTCTGACCATTGAAAGGAAGATCAACACACTCAGAAGATGATAAAGTCAAAAGCTTAGCCTATATCCAAAGCTTCTAAGAAAAATAAGAACTGAGCTCAGGCCAAGAAAGAGCTCAATAGGGACTCTGAAAGTCAAGTAAGAGAAACAGAGGAAAAATTAGGGAAAGAATTGAGAGTGGCGCAAAAGGAAAAAAAAAAATAATGAGAAGGATGCCTTAAAAAGCAAAATTAGTCAACTGGGAAAGGAGATACAAAAGCTCCCTGAGGAATTCCTTAAAAATTAGAATTGAGAAAATGATAACTAATGACTTTATGAGAAATCAAGATAAAATCAAAGAAAACAAAAAATGAAAAAAAAGGAAAAAGAAAATGTGAATTATCTCATTGGAAAAACAACCTGGAAAATAGATCCAGGAGAGATAATTTTAAAATGATGGGTCTACCTGAAAATCAAGTCCAAAAAAGACATAATCTTTCAAAAAATTGTCAAGGAAAACTGTCTTGATAGTCTAGAACCAGAGGGTAAAATAGAAATTGAAAAAATCTATCAATCACCTCCTGAAAAGACCCTAAAATGAAAAGTCCCAGAACTCCCAGTTCAAGGAGAAAATATTGCAAGCATCCAAAAAAATTCAAGAACAACAAAGCCACAGTAAGGATAACATAAGATTTAGCAGCTTCTACATTAAAAGACCAGAAGGCTTGGGATATGATATTCTGAAGAGCCATGAAGCTAGAATTATAACCAAGAATCACCTACTCAACAAAACTGAGTATAAAATCCTTCAGAGGAAAATTCAATGAAATAGAGAATTTTCAAACTTTTGTGATGAAAACACCAGAGCTGAATGGAAAGTCTGATTTCCAAATATAGGTTTCTGGAGAATTGTAAGGAGGAAATCATCAACTGGGGAATGGCTCAATAAACTGTGGTGCTGTGTTTATGATGGAATATTATTGTTGAATGGGAAATCATGTGCAGGATGCTCTCAGGAACAAAAAATAACCTGGAAAATCTTATATGAACTCAAACAAAATTAAATGTACTGTATACATTGCAATAGCAATGTTCTGGGATGACTAGATGTGAATAACTTTGCTATTTTCAGTATTATACAATCATCTACACCTACTTTGAAGGACTTATTAAAAATTTTATCCATACTAGAAGGAACTGATTATGTCTAAATACAAACTAAAGCATTCTTTCTCTGTCTCTCTCTTTTTAACTTGATTTTTCTTGAGGATTTTTATTTCTATTAGAGTGGGAGATCTATTTTTTCCCCACAACTTAACTTTTATGGAAATTTTTTGCATAATTTCACAAGTGGTTTCTTAATTGTGGGTGGGGTTAAGGTAGTGAACCTAGAACCCAAAAATTTTACAAACAAATGTAAAAAATTTTTTTTTGTTTTGAATGTAACTGGGGAAAACCATAGAATAAATTATAGAGGGCCACAGATAGTAGGGGAATTCTGGGTGAGATATAAGGCCCTTCAGCCCAGATGGAACCTGCTAACAATATCTGGTTCAGCTTCCCATTTCCCCTAAGGGCTCTTGGCCTTCCTGAGGAGTCAGGGGGCAGTGACAACTTGTGCTGCAATTGAAGCAGAGTTACACGAAGTGGAAAAGAGTCATCTACATAAAATAGCAAGTTGTTTATGTGGTCCAGTATGTGCACAGTGTACTATGGTTATTAAAGGCATCAGGGTATATAAGGCTGAGAGAATTTGAAATAAATGGACTCCATGTTTGACCATCCACATGGGTTCCTGCCTCTTTATTCCTTTTCTAAGACCAAGGACTCGGGCTAGTCCTGAGATCCTCCAGAGAGCTAATACAGACACAACAATAAATAAATAATACAAAAAAAAGCAAACATCAACTTGAAGAAGCATCAAAAAGAAAGATTTATAGATCTATAGGAGTTTTTAAAAAGTTCTACAATTTTGATTGGTCCACTATCTCCATGTTCCAATTAGGTATATGAAATATCTATATTTATCTATATTTCATATATAGATAAAATGAAATAAATATGGCTATCGTGTAGATTGTAACTTTCCAGGCAGTCAGTAAACATTTATTAAGCACCTGTTGTTGTTCATCATATATTGTTGAAGAGGACCAATAATATCATTGGTGATATCAGCCTCATTCTTTCTTCCTGGGTCATCAGTGTCCAGTGGCAAGAAAAAAAATCAAAACTGGCAATGGCCTAGAATGCAATGAAAGAATTTGGTATCTTTGATGTCTGACCAAGCTCCACAGTACCTACTTCAAATTATTCTCATCAATCCACTGCTCTAAGAAAAATCTTGGGGTATTGTCTATACTAATTCACCAACGGATTTGAGGCTTGCTGGTTACCCCTCAACCTCTCTTAGATGGTTTTACCAGAGTGTTTTCACTGTGTGTGCTATCACTTCTTGCTAACAGGTGGAAGGTGAGTGCCAAACAGACACCAAAAATGAATGAACAGCCCTGAAAAGGGCTCAGCAAGCCCTCACACCAGGTCTTTAGACCCTCCCTAAACATCCCATACACCTATTATGTGCCAAGCACTGTGCTGAGTTTTGGTGAAAAAAGAAAGACAAAACAAAGTCCCTGTCCTCAAGGAACTCTCAATCTCCTTGCTCCTCAAGCAAACTAATAGGTGTGAACAAGCTATATTCAGGAAAAACTGGAAATATTCAAAGCACTAGAAATTGAAGATGATTAGGAAAAGCTTCCAGTAGAAAGTGGGATTTTATCAGGAACTTGAAGGAAGCCAGGTAGGCCAGGAAGCAGAGATGAGAATTTCAGACATGAGAAATAGCCAGAGGAAATGTCTAAATCTGAAATAAACTGTTTTGTTCCTAGAAAATAAGATTCACAGCTGTATTTCAAATTACCTTCTCGGAGAGGATTCTGGGAAGATGGCAGAGTAAGTTGGCAAATTTCAAGTTTCCCAATTTCCCTTACAAATTGAACAAATTTGTGCCTCAGGGTGAACACAGACTAGCAAAAAAATCAAAAAGACTTGGGGTAGAACAGGGGTCCCCAGGTACAACCAGAGAAGATCAGAAGACTCTGGGCAAGGAATTCACTGGCCTGAAGTGAAAACACCTTTGTGCTAGCTCTGCAGAAATCAAGCAGGGACCTTTCAGGCTAATTAGATGTGTCCAGAGGCTCAGCAGGAACCATAGAGTCTTTAATCTACTGTATAGTGTGTGGAGTTGGGTCTGAGTCCTGGAGGACTGAGTGACCCTGGACTGATTGGGAATATAAGGACCAGCTGGGCTGTAGAACTGGGGCCCTGGGTGAGAAGGAATCTGATGAGTTCAGAGGCAGGAGGCAAGAATGCTGCTGACTGCAGGCATTTGCAGGAAGGGGGAGATCTTGGTTTGGGGTTCCTGGTCAGATGGGAGAGCTGAAGGGAAGCTTGAGGCACCATCCCACATTTAGAGGTGCTTATACTAATTCCTCTTATTAAAAAAAAAAAAATGAACTGGCAAAGAAAACCCCCACCATTGAAACAAATTATGGGAACAGGGAAGACCAGGATTCATATTCAGGAAGATACTTTAGTGGGAGAGTGGGAGGAGGAAGGAAGCTTCTACCCCAAAGAGTAACGTGAAATGGCTCTCTGCCCAGAGAGAACTTATAGAATTCAAAAAAGAATTTAAAAATCAAATGAGACACTGAGGAAAAACTAAAATAAATAAAAACCGTCCAACAAAAACAAGATTATGAAAAAAAAAAAAAAAAGGAAAACAAATGGAAAAAGAGATAGCGTCTCAAAGATGAAAACAATTCTTTGAAAATTATAATTCATCAAGGGAAGCCAGTGAAGCTATGAAAGACCAAGAAATCACAAAATAAATTATAAAGAATGAGAAAATAGAACAGAATGTGAAACATAAGAAAAATGAGAGATCTGAAGATCAGATCAAGAAGAAAAAAAATTGGACTGCCCAGAGTTGTGACCAGAAAAAGAGAACCTTGACAAAATAATGCAGGAAATATGTCCTGGAGTGACAGAACATAAAGGGAAAGTAGAAAAAAAAAAAAAAAAATCCACCGATCATCACCTCTCAAATAGATCCTTTGTGGAAAACATACAGGAATATTATTACCAAATTTAGAAACCTCCAGATCAAAGAGAAAATTTTGCAAGAAACAAAGAAAAAAACAATTCAAATACACTGGAACTACAATTAGAATTGTACAGGACTTAACAGCAGCCACAATTTTAAAAAACCACAGATCCTGGAATCATATCTACCAAAAAAAACATCATATCCAGCAAAATTATCTATAATGTAGAATAAGAAAAAATGGACATTTAATGAACTTGCAGATTTTCAGGACTTTCTATCAACCAAACCTGAACTAAACAGAAAATTTAACATATAAAAGCCAAAATCAAAGATCAAATTTAAGAAACTAAACATGTACAAACTGTTTAAATATGGACAAATTGTTTATGTTTTTATTACAGGGGAAAAGTACAAGATCCATATCAACAATAGGGCAGCTAAAAATAAAGATTGAAAGAGTTAAGGTCAAAATAGTAATCATGTTATACAAATGAGGTACAGAGGAAGAATAGACACAGAGGCATTAAAGTGCGGTGGAGAGTTCATAGTTCTGAAAACCTACTCATTTTGGGAATGGGTTCAATAGATAACACTACATATATACCATTAAAAGTTTTGCAACCTCCAAAATCTATAAAGAAATAAAATAAATAAATAAAAAACACCCACCAATCCTGTAACTATTTATATTCACCTACTGATTTTTAAAAAAGAAGTCTAAGTATACTTAAAAGCTAGATAAATCAGCAATTGGAAAATGAGTCAAGTCTTACTATGCTGAGAAAGATGTCAAAATTATGTATATTCAGTATAACATTTTAAAATTAAAAGCTGATTTAATTAGACTTTATAAACTATACTTCCCCTTCGTGAAACTATTAATAAATTGAAAAAATTTCTAGAGGCTGTTTTGTGGGATGTTAGATGTTTTTCCCTTTTGTCCTTTCTCCTATAGTTTTGTGAAATAAAGTTAGTGGATTTCTATTGCACTGCTGTTGTCACTACTGCCAAATGCTTTAGTATGGATGAAGCAGATACCTGGTTATTTAAGGAGCAGGATAAATGGGCCAAGACAGCTTTCCCCTTTCTCAATTCACCAGGGAACGTTTGAGAATTCCACCTGACATGGGGACAGCACAGTGCTCTTAAAACAATCTACAGTCTGATCCGATTGTTCCCCAGTGGGGGAGGCAGACCACAGCTCACTCAAGAGTCATTGATTGGATTAACAGCCTAATTCCCAACAGATGAATAGAATACTGATGTCTTGTCAGCCTAGATCACAAAAGGAAAACACAATCTGTTTCTACAGCTTAGATTTTAACCCTCAGTTTTCTTGTCACTGAGGTCTTAATTTTGAGCAATTCAGTTACCTTCCCCATCAAAACCATGTGATTCAACAAATAATATTTCAGCCCCTGCTTACACTGCATACTTCCAAAAACCTTTCATCCTTTTTTTTCAAGACTATTTATAAAGATGCATTTTTAGATATTTCAGAAATTTAAAGCACAGTTTACTCAGAATTTTAATTCCCATTTCAATGATACTACATACATAACTCATTAATGAGTTCCTCAACTTCTGGCCTCATTAAAAAAAAAAAGTTAACATACTACTACTGAGTCGTAATATTACATAATTACACCAATCATCTACAAACATTTATTAAAAGCCGATTATTAGTTGCAGATATAAATAAAGAGGGTCTCTTTGAAAAAGCTTAAATGTTATTTATGAGAAATTGTTATAACTCATCAGAGACAAGAAAATGGGGGAAAGATGTCAAAGGCCTATGAGATGAAGACTACAGTAGAAAAGAAAAAACTCATGGACTATAGTCTCTTATCTCAGAAAAGTGTGAAGGGACATCCTCTGTCTAGAACAATAGGAGAGTGACAAGAAAGGCTTAAGGAAAGAAGTAGCTATGGGAAATGAATGCAGTCAATGAGGGAAGAGTAAGAAATGCCTTATTTATACATATATACACTTGTCCCTATCTTTAATATTAATCTATAATTGCATTTCAATTTGTAAGCTGATAGAAGTGTATTTATGCAGAAATTGGTATAACTATAAATTTTTGTAATGGGTTTTGCCTTTATGACTTAACTGATGGGGGAGAATGAAGAGGGAAGATAATTTGGAACTGGAAATAGAATAAAACTGAATTAAAAATAATTCTTGAAAGAGATGTGGAATAAAAGAAGAAAGGTAATAAAAATAGTTTTGTTACTTTTTTGGTTTAAAAATAATTACTGTAGACATTATTATATTTTTGGATTATTTTTACAATTAGTATTGATTTTTGAGATGATGATCATCTTTGTAACCAATTTTTAATACACATGGTTGTAATTAGGGGCACAGCATGTAACACCAGAACAGAAAACAGCTACTTACATTATTATAGGAAATGAATCTCAGAACATGGCATTTCCATGGTAATCATACTATGACAAAATATAAGCAAAAACTGTTAATTCTTCAGTAGACTGATGGAATAGACCTTTCCCTCTCCCCTGACAAGTTCCCCCCCCCCCCGGGATATCTCAAAGTATTTTCAAGAGAAGGAAAAAAGGGGCATATATAAATCTTAAAAAGTGATCTAAGTTCATCCGTTCATCCCTCAATTTTTTTCAGAGCAACTTTTAAATAATTCTGAAGATACAAATGCATATTTTCAAAGACCTTTAGGAAATGACATTTGATAACCTCCCACAGTTAGGTATTTCACTGTTCAACAATTTTCATTCTATACTTCTTTGTTCTATACAGCTCCTCATAGATATGGTTCCTGACAGCTACTGATGCAATTTTAAAATATCACAGGTTTATAGTTGAAAAGGACCTTAATGGTCAGCTTGTGCAACTCCCTTATTTTACAGATGAGAAAAATGGAGGCTAAAGGATTTGTCCAAAATCACAAAAGTAGGCAATGACAGACCCAGAATTTGAATCCAAATCCTCTCGTCTCCAAATCCACAAGTCCAGTGTTCTAACCACTGCATATTCATTTGTTGGCTTATGCATGTGGATCCTTTTTTTGGGCTGATGGTCATGGTGATAAGGACGTGGAATCCTTTGATAGCTATGGAAAACAACTATATTATTTTGCATATATGTGGAATTATGAATCATTACAAAAACCAATTATTAAGAGTAATGTTCCTAGGAACTAGCTGTTAGGAATGCAAAGATAATAAAGTAAGATATTCCTTATAATCTGACTTCTGATATCCCCACTTTACTGAAAAAGATCTTGCTACTAGCAATGATATGTATGTTAAATGGGTAAATTCGTGGATCTTTGCTCAGTTTCTGTTTTCTGATATCTTGTAGCCTATACCAATATTGTCTATTAGATCTTCCTGAATGGTCTCTCCAGCCTTAGTTCTCTTAATTCTTCACTTTTTTTATTCTCCTTTTACACTTTCTCTTTTTTGTCTTTTTGGCTGGTTCAAATGTGGCTTGATTTTTATGTTTATTTGGCCTTTCTCTCCAAGCCATCCTCCCCTTTTATCTGTAATGTGCTCTTTTTCATTTTCAGTATACATGTTCTCCTTAGGTGTATTATCCTAGCTATGAAGATTATTTCTAAATAAATCCATGCCTAATCTTCCTCTCCAATCCCACATGGTAAAACTGTGTTCTAGATATTTCCTTTAAAAAAATTATTTATTTTAAAAACTTATTGTTTTATGAATCATACTGGGAGAGAAAAATCAGAGCAAAAGGGAAAAACCATGGGAGAGATTAAAAAAACAGGAAAAAAGGAAGTGAATGTACGTGTTGGCTGATATTCAGTCTCCTTAGTTCTTTTTTTGGATGCAGATGACATTTTTTGTTCAAAGTCTGTTGGGATGGCTTTACATCATTGAACCATTGGGAAGAACCAAGTCTTTTATAATTGATCATCACACATTCTTGTTGTCATTAGTACAATGTATTCCTGATTCTACTTTTTTCTCTCAGCATCAGTTCATGTAAATCTTTCCAGGTCTTTCTAAAATCAGCTTGCTCAAAATTTTTTACAGAACCAATAATATTCCATAATATTCTACCTTCATATGCCACAACTTGTTCATCCATTCCCCAATTAATGGGCATCTATTTATTTTCCAATTCTTTGCTGTCACAAAAAGAGCTGCTATAAATATCGTTTGTGCTAGACATTTCCACCTGGCCATCTTGTAAGCACCTCAAATTCAAAAAATTGAAAGCAGAACTCATAATTTCTCCCTCTAAAACTCCACATTTTTCTATTTGTGTAATGAGCACTACCCTTCCTCCTAGTCAACCAGATTCATAATTTCAAAGTCAGTCTCTCTCTCTCTCTCTCTCTCTCTCTCTCTCTCTCTCTCTCTCTCTCTCTCTCTCTCTCTCTCTCTCTCATCTCTCAATATTCAATCAATTACCAAGTCTTGCTGATTCAGCCTCCACAACATGTCTTTTATTCACTCATACAATCAGCACCCTAGTTTTAGGACCTGATCATCTTTCTCCCAGACCATTGTAAAAGCCTCCTAATCGGAATCCTTGCCTCCATTTCTTCTCTTCAATCTACTCTCAACACAGTCGAAATAATATTCATAAAGCAAAAGTATTTTCTCTCCAGCTAAAAAACATTCAGTGGCTCCTTACTGTCAAATAGATATAGCATAAATTCCTCAGCTTAGCATTTAAGGCCTTCCAAAGCCTAGCTCTAATGCACTTTTCCAAACTTATTTCCTTTAACTCACTGTATTCTAGCTAAACTATACTATTGGCTGATTCCTATATTCGCCACTCCATCTTCTGCTTCTATGCATCCCCCCCCCCACTTCTCCTACCTCCTTTCATTGTACCAACTGCTCTGCCCCATCTTTATAATGCATTCAATTCAATTTAGCAAGCATTTGGTAAATTCAATTTATCACACATTTATTGCTATGTACAAGGCACTTGGAAAACAAAACTCTTAAGGTACTTAAGATTCTTCTGGTGGGATACATGTACCCAAGTGAATAATGTTAATAATTTGAGAAAATCAGGAAACATTTCACTGTCTCCCTTAATATATTTAACTTCCTTCAAAGCTCAGATTAGATGCCTCTTTATGGTGGACTTCCTAGATTATCTTCTCTCTTTTAATCTTTCCTTCCACATATCACTTTGTATTTACACATCTATGTCATCTATGTTATATCCCCAAATAGAAAGTAAATTCCTTGAACATTGGGGTTGCTTAATTTTTGTCCTTGAATTTATAACTCATTTGACAAACCAAATTGAAAACACAGACCTTTCCTTCAAGAAACTGATACATTTTTTACATTCTTCTCTTAATTAAACTCAGGATAGGATATATTCTGAGAAGAAATCTAAACAAAATGTTATGAAAAAGATGAGAAGATAAAAAACTTTTCAGCTAGGGAAGATAAAGATAATGGGATGGAGGGACAAGGCAATAAAATATTCGTTTGAAAAAATATTCAGGGACAACAGTAGACAACCTCACTCAATTAACAAGGGATTACAAATAAATGGGAGATTCATTCCATGAAAGGAAATATAGGCTGATTTAGAAATGAAAATATATGGGGCTAAATCCCTAACCTCCAATTATATTACATATAAGGATTACATTTTAAAATTTTTCTAGGATTTTTATGTATTTTATTTAATATGGCTATTTAATTTTTAAATTTTCAGTACTTTGGGGCTTTTAAAAATTAAAACAAGTTGGGATATAAGGATGTAATGATAACTATTATGGTAAAAGAAATGATGAGCAGGATGATTTCAGAAAAAAACCTGGAAAGATTTACATGAACTAATGCTGAGTAAAGTAAGCAGAACCACGAGAGCATTGGATACCATACCCAGTAACAGCAACACTGTACAATAATAATCAACTATGACATTTGGCTCTTCTCAACAATGCAATGATCAAGATAATTCCAAAAGATTCATGATTGAAAATGCTCTCTACATCCAGAGAAAGAATTATGGAATTGTAATGCAAATCAAAATATACTGTTTTCAATTCTTTTTTTGACAGTTTTTCCCTTTTCTATTTTTTCTTTCATAACATGACTAATGTATTCATTTAAGATAACTGCACATGTGCAACCTATAGATTACTTACTATTTTGGGGAGAGAAGGGAGAGGAATGGATAAAAATCAGAATCTCAAAAATCTATTAAAAAATGAGTGTTGAATTACATCTTTACATGTAATTGGAAAAAATAAAATGCTATTAAAACTAAAATACAATTTTAGGTCTTTTATTGATTATTCTTTACATTTATTGTCTAGGAGTTCATCTGTTCATATGGCTTTCATCAACCAATAATAAGTAGGGAACTCCATGACTTCATCTCCTAATTTCATTCTATATTATTCTATATTATGATTTATCCTTCCAAAATGAGCATTTCTCCCTCTCTGTCATATACATACATATGTCCTAGAACTACCAAAACTAGTTTAACAATAAAAATTTGATTATCCTAATTCAATCGACTTAGTCACCTTCAGTTCTTCCCTCTCTCCTTCATCCCTTAAATCCAGTTTGTTATCAATTCTTGTCAACTCAATTTCCCCTTCAAATTCCTCAGTCACTGTGGATCTCAGATTCCTTCTTCCTAACATGTAGAATGTCCCTAAAATTTCCTTTTCAGTTATTCTGCTATTAAATTTATTCTACATTCACAAATTAAAAACTATTTTCTTCAAGGATCATACCTTGATGTCATTCTTCCATTTAAAATGTTTTCCAACTTCCTATTAGATTAGATCAAAATTTGTAATCAAAGATTTTGGGGCTCTTTGAAATAGGAGCTTTCTATTTGTTTATGGCCTCAGAAGTGAATGCAATAGAAAATATATAGTGAAACATCACAATTCATTCTAAATTTGAAAATGTTCATTACAACTACTATTGCTACTTCTACTATTAATACTATTACTACTTCATCTGCCATTAAAAACTATTTTATGTATAATTCATAATTCAAAAAATGCTTAAAATTTTAGGTGATTCCAATATCTAGATACTATGGAAAGATCTGGGAATAAAAAAGGCAAAAATGAAATAATTATTTAACCTAAAGGACTGGGGTGAGAATACAATGTGTATGTGATTAAATAAATTGAAGGTAATCTGATAAGGAAAAGAACATTACATACAAGTAAAATATCAGAGAAGAATTGACAATTAAGCTGAACCTTGAAGAAAAATAAGGATTTTGAAGGTCAGAGATGAAGAAGAAATATATTCCAGGAATAAAGGATAGCTTCTATGGTGGCCTTAAATACCAGATTAAAGAGGTATATTTTATCCTAAAGGCAAAAGGAAACCACTGAAGGTTTTAGGGAAATTAAGTGGTATGAGTTTAGGAAGATTTTTTTGACAGCTGTGCAGAAGACTGAAGAAAATTGGAGGAAAGACCAACTTGGATGCTATTGTGATAGTCCAGGTAAAAGATGAGAAGGTTGTCATAACAGTCCAGTAGTAAGGGGAAGAAAGTCTAAGACAGATTGGTGGCAATTTAAGTGGGAAAATAGGAATGCTGTGAGAGATGACAAAGAGGTGAAAGGAATTTGCAGCTTCTTAGATAATAAAGATATGACCACCACTTCTTCAGTCAAGCTGAATCTTGGAAATTTTTTAAAGAGGAAGAGGGAAAGAGCCCGATGAATGTCAATTAAGAAGTTATTCACACCACAGAGAAAGCTTAAACTTCTTTAAGATAACTGACTTAAGTCTTCCATGGAAGACACAGAGGACTGACTATAACAAATCTTTATTGATTTAGACACATTAAGATACACTTTTCTTAAAATAAACTAAAAAGGCAGATGACAATTTCTAAAATTTCAATGTTTACCTCTGTTTTTACATTATCAAATAAAAATTACAATTTTATTTACATTCTAATGAAATGTGAAATTTATAATATGACTGCAGTATGTTATCCACGCTCCCAAATGTGTAATCAGTTCTTACTCAGTTATGTATTTAATAACATAACTGAAAAAGGAAAGGTCCAGTCAGTGGCCAAAGACATCATCTTTACATCAATACAAAGCAACTATTAATGACAAGACCAGTTTTCAATTTTTCATCATCTTATTCTGATGCCTCCAGTGGCAAGGAAGTGAACTTCGAGTCTCAAAAGCTACATAAATCACAAGCTGAAAAGGCCTCAAGGAAAGATTTCAATTAAGAGGACAGTGATTAACTCGTAGTCTATTTTTCCAAGTCTAGAAAGGCTCATCATCATCCAGTTGACCACAAGGTAATAACATACTTTTTTGGCCAGAGCGATGCTTAAGGACTATCTCAGAAGTATAGAGACTATGATCTACATGTCTTGTATAAATGTCTGTCTATACGGAAAGCCTTGCTTCCTTGGATATACAAAAAGGGGCATCTGAGGAACCTAAACCCATTTCTGAATTGCAAAACCTTACTTGAATACATGTGGAGACCAAACTGAGGTGGCCCAACTTCTTACTGTTGGCCTGAAAACACTGAGTTCTCATACAGAATTCTAATGCTTTATCCCTTCCAATTCTATGAGTTAAACTTTGAGGGGAAGGAATTAAAGGACTATTTGGTTGTCACTTATATAGAATAACAAGGAAGAAATCTTTGGATCAAATAAATGCCTTAACTGGACAAATATGTATCTATTGGTGCAATCATGGTGGTCATGTTAAATCAATTAAAAAAAAAATCTTTTGAGAGGAGTATCATCTCCCATTCCTTCTGTGCATATAGCACACACAATGAGTTATTTCTATAATGGTATTCAGATACAATGTAAAATATTTAATAAATATCCCAAAGTAATATACTATGAATGAATAAGAATTTCAATAACTTCAAACATTTAGGGAAAAAAAACTCAACAGAAATGCCAACTTTAACAGTTAAGAAAAATCTAAGACAGAGCAGAAAGGAGGAAACATGGTATAGCAGAAAAGATGTTGCCTCTGGAGTCAGAAAACCCTGCTAAATCCTATATATGGCACTAATTACTTATATGACCTTGGGTTATTTACCTCCCTGGCTCTCAGGTTCTTCATTTTAAAATGAGGAGGCTGAAGAAGATATATCTGCTATCTCTTCCAGAGCTAGAGCTATGATTCTAATGTGTATCCTTTGTGACTGGAAAAACATACTAGGTGCTTTCAGAAACCAGGTTAAGACTTTAGGTTTGGACAGTTGTGTCCCTGAACTAACAGACTGCATGTCTTATAAATACATACAGGAATAATTAAAATCTAAGGGGTTTAGAAGGATTAATCTCTTTTAAATAATCTCTGCCACAAAGCTTGTAAAGTCATTGTTGGCACTAGGCCCATGCTGGACCGGCTGTCGGGTATCAGAACAGCACATGGGAAATAGATGAAGCATGATCAACTACTGTCACTTCTCCACTGGCCTCCTCTTTGTTGTTTCCTTTGGGTTTTGGCCTCCATTATGTACTGTAGTATAGAGAAATTTTGAGAAACCATCATTTAACAATATGGTGAGATTAACAAAGAGAAAAATGGGAAGGAGTGAGTAGGAGAGAGAAAAAGGGAGAGATTCAAAGAGAGGGAGGAAGGAAGGGAGAGAGAATCTAAGAGATTCATAGTTATTCAAATAGTCAAAGGGAAGGAGGATAGGGGGGAGGGATGGAAGCAGAGAGGGAAGGAGGGGGGAGAGACAGACAGACAGATAGAGTTAGTTTATGTTGGCAGCAGATTATACAAAGTACAGCTCTAGGACTCCAGGGAGACAAAGGAGAACTCAAGTAAAGTGCTGACTGCTTTAGACCAACCATTTAACCCATGCCAATTTCAAAGACATTTTTAATTATTTTCAAATTGAGTATTAAAGAATACAGATAGCACTCAACTCCCAAGAGAACTATAAAGTACCACTGACAGCTTTTTAACACAAAAGCAGATTTCTTTCTTGAAAGCACCCAAATTCAATAGTTCTTTAAAAAGAAAGTGCTATAAGTATATTGTATAAAACAAGACCATTCTGAATGAGTACTATTCTATCAGCTAGAATGTCTTGTCTGTACTTCAGTATCTTTTATAGTACAGAGTTAAAAGGAAGCCAGTTTGAAATGTACCTAAGTTAAAAACAATTAATTACAATGAAGTGTAATGTATCTGAAAGCCATAAAAATAGAAGGCAATCCTAGCAAATATAGCCAAATATTTACTTTTTGAAAGACTGTAGATAGCTATTATAGGTTTTTTTCCTACGAGTTAGAGAAATAGGTGATTGACTATATTAAATGGCTTTACTTTTAAATGAGGTCTGTCTAAACCAGAAGTTTTTGAACTTTTTTTTATTTCATAGATTCCTCAGAATATTCATTTTAAAATATAAAATAAGATACTTAAAATTTAAAAGGTAACCAATTTATTTTGAAATATAGTTCTCATAACAGGTCCAAGGTTAAAAACTCTTTGTTTAAAGCATGTATACCACAGAAAGTTCTGGTGAGAATGGTAGCATTATATAATACTATACTTTATATGTGGGTTGAAGATGACTTAGTGAACTAGATGACTTCCAACTCTGATTCCATGAAAACTATATTATTTCTAGTTCTGCAGCTTTGAGACTCAGTATTCATGCAACATGATTTAAGTAAGATGCTACTTATGTGTGGCACTATGTATGTTAGTTTGCAAGGAAAAAAAGCTTCAAGCTGTTGGTAAATAAATACGTAAATAAGGCATACTACAACCAAAAAGTATCATACTGTAAACATTTATCTTTCAGTATTAGAGAATGGAGCAATTTGATTGATCAAATATTTCAGGCAATTATATGAACATATCTTCCACAGATTATTAGTTTTCAATGAATTAGACTACAAAGCCCTGAATATTAAAACTATATAAATTTTATAATTTGATTTTTATTTTGATAAGGTACTCTAGGATCTTGAAGTATTGAAGGTTCATCAATATGAACATAACTTCTCATATGGCTAAAATGTAGAAATGTCATTTTTTGATATATCAGTCGAGCTTTTACTCGACTATTACACAATTAGAGAAAGTTTATTTTTAATTGATTTTTTAAAATGCATACTTATTGGGATCCATATTGCTTTTGTGACTCTAAAGCATCAACTTTAGGAAATCATTAATTAGATAAAACAATCTTTCCTTTCCTCAATGTAGGCCTCAGAAACTGGCAACAAGACCAATTAGATGTGAAGGCTTCTTTATTAAAAGTTATACTCTAATCCTCCATCTTCTTATACTACGGTTCACAACTCTATAGGAGGTTTCCTAATTGATTGTGGGAGGTTGCAAAAGTATTATTTATTATCAGTAAATGTCAGGTTTGTATACTTATTATATATCTGGGGCCCCACAAAAATTTTTCAAATGAAAAGGGATTGCAAGTGGAAAAAGTTTAAAGAAGCCTTGCTGTCTATTAGCACATTTTTGAGTCAACTGCTCTCTGATGTAAAAGACTTTTAGATTAAATGATATAATCAACATATTTTATCTTATAGAAACAATACAGCTGAAATGATTAAGATGATCAAATTGTTTTCTAAAATTCAAAGCTATTTTCAAAAATTAAATTTAAAACTATTTGGTGAGATTTTTTTTTTAAATTTCTCTGTGACAAAGCTATATATCACACTGCTATCATATGACCTGCTGTGCTGTTTGCATAGTGCAGTAACATAAGCTGACATTTATTAGAGCTTCTGAGAACATCGTTCCATCAACAAACATGAACAGAGAGCAATAACCAAGTAAGCTTCATTGGACAAATACCTACACATCAGGATACTTTTCAAAGCCATCAGGCAAAGGGGGTCAGTTGTGCTTTTATTTATTTATTTATTTATTTATTTATTTTTTTACTGCACGAGCTAATGCTTTAAGAGTGTCTTGATGGAATCAAGGAAATTGGATTGTCCCCCCATTTGCTGGGCTGAAACAAGCCTTTTTTTATTTATCCCATTAGAGGAACACAGGAGAAACCTTTTAAATGTCACTAAAAATTTCCCCTGCATTGCAAAACCCAGTCAAAAGGGTTTTAATTCTCCCTGAGAACTCTTAAGTAATGCAGTATGTCAAGGTTTAATAAATTGTGGGGGGGATCGTTTTCATTCCAGGCAACACTATTTTTTATTTCATTGCAGGTGGTTAGGAATACTTAGTCCCCAACATGGGAGGTCAGGGGTTGCCTGGAAGAGCTGTGAATAAACCTTCGATCACAAATAGCTGCACCACAAATGCCATCTCAAAAGCAATAATAGTACTACATATGAAAACATTTTTAAAAGTACTAAAAGCATTTATTTTAAGAATTTAAAATAAAAGATTTTCACCTTTCTTACTGGTGATGCTTCCATTGCTAAGACTGAAAAAACTAGTTCTTAAAGAAATAAGCCTTGGAAGAGGCCTAGATCATAGCACCTAAGGAACTTAGACAGACGGGGGTACAATCCTGCAAAACCAGACACAATGAATTTCTAATATGCTCACAGAAGAAATAATATTTGTAAAAGGATAAATCCCTGCATATTTATGTTTTTAAAATGTTTAAAGTCAACTAGCATTCATTAAGTGCTACAGGCGCCAGGAACTACATTAAGTTCAAGGAATACAAAAACAAACAGAAAGAGAGATAGTGGTGGTTCTCAAGGAGCTTACCATTCCTTGGGGGGAAGGGGCAGTGGGAGAAGTAGAGGAAGACCCTACATAAGGAAGATGAACAAAAGTAAAGAGGCTGATATCCACACGTAGGGCCAGGATATAAAAAGTCTCTGAAGTTAGGAGGGTAGGAGGGAGGGATGGAACCAAATAAAAATGTGATCAGGAAACATTTTTGAAAACAAAAATACAATAAAATATAAATAATACTATATTTTAAAATTAAATCAACATGAATCCCACAGGAGAAGGATCAAAGATTTACAGAGTATACAGAAGCCTCATGCCTCTATATCATTAATGTTTTCTTTGAGAAAAGAACTGGTATGTTAAATATGGTAAACACAAAATATTAAATTGATGAACCACAAAAAGTGAAACTGATTGATTATATTTTAACAGATGGAAAAAGACTTGTGATGAGTATGGGAGTCATTGCTCAATCAATTGTGTATAATCAAACCACTGACTTGTTGGAGCAAAGAGCAAAATAAGAATAAAGGCTAGAAGAAATTAAATAAGGATGAGAAAATAATACATACTTGAAATAACTTTAAAATGTGTGGTTGACATTAAATACAAAAATTCTATATAATAATTTAATATATGTGGAAGATGTGAATAGTTATGGAAATGCCATAATGAGATCAAAAGGGCCTTGAATAACCACTTAGTCAACAAATATCTGACTTAACTGACAAGTGAAGAGAAGCAACCAAAGGCAACCAAAACTTAGGTATAAACTCATTTGAAGTTGTGAGCTCTTCCATCCAGCATGTGGTGTATGCATGCTTCCCCCCTGCCTTCAGATATAGCAGCATCTCCACTTTCCTAAGGATTAAACCTGCCCCTTTAGTTTGTCATGGATAATGATACTGCTGTCCTCAGTCATTGATAATGGTTCCAGAATGTGCAAACCTGGTGTAGGAGGAGATGATGTCCTTTGGGCTGTCTTCCCTTCCACTGCTGGATCCCCCAGATAGAAAGTGTGATGGTGGATATAGGACAGAAAGACAACTATGTGGGGGAATGAGGTCCTGGGAAGAGAAGTATTCTAACCCTAAAGTATCCCATTGAACATGGTACTGTCACCAACTGGGATGACATGAAGATGATGTGGCATCATTCTTTAAAAAAAAAAAATTATTTTCCCCCCAATTACATATAAAAATAATTTTTAACATTTAAAAAAAATTTTTGAGTTACAAGTTCCCTCTTTCTTTTCCTTTCTCCCCCTGAGATGGTAAGCAATCTGATATAAATTATACATGTGCAATCATGTAAAAGATACATCCATGTTAGTTAGAAAGTGAAAAATAGTTTAAGGAAAATATAAATATCTGCCAAGATTTTTGTAAAAAATGTGGGTGTTAAACCACAACCAAACTCTTGATAGCACCAACTCAGCTGTACTTCTAGAAGAGGAAAAAATGGCACTGAAAAGAATCAAGATGGGACAAGCAGGTGGATTAGATCAAGTACATGAGGAGAGATAGGCTGGAAGCAATCTAAATGGTTGTTTTAAAAGTTATGTGTAGATGGAGAAGATAACAAAGATAAAGATTTTTTGCCTCCAGGGTCAAATACAAAAATCTGTTTTGAATATGGCCCTTTATGACCTCTCCCTGCCCTCCCCCAATCTTTCCAATCATCTTACATCTTACAATACATACTCTGTGATCCAGCCACATGGGACATTCCATCTGACTCCCAGCATTCTCTCGGCTTTCCCTCCTCATTCCTGGTTTCCTTCAAGTCCCAGCTAAAATCCCACCTTCTCCAAGGGATCTTTCCCAAACCCATTTAATTCTAATGCCTTTCCTCTATTAATTATTTTCTACGTATCGTTTTCTAGACATAATTGTAGGGGCAGAAACCTGGCTAGCACATAGTTGAGTTTAATAAATGTTTACTGGCTAAAAGAAAATAAAAACAATAATTACAATTTAATATTAAAACAGTATTTTAAAATCTCTTTACTTGCACAGGATCACACTTGCCTGAGTACATACCCAAGATATGATCTAAATCCTATATTTCCTGATTACAAGTCCAGTACACTATCCACTGTGCCACCTACTTACCATAAAAAATATCAGACCTTTTCAATACTGAAAAGGGGAAGCAGGGAAAACATCAATAACTATCCACCTAGATGTTTTACTTTCTATCTATCCACACATTAATGGCCTTCTTGAGAGAGAATTAATAGGGAACAGGCAGACTTTTGCAAGAGATAACCTGTGGTGATTTACAACTTCAGCATCAAATAACTGATAGAAGCATATAAAGAATATGGGCAACTAGATGGCTCAATGGAGAGCATTGGGCCTGAAGTCAGGAAGACAAGTTCAAATTTAGCCTCAGACACTTTCTAGCTGTTTGATCTTGGGCAAGTTTATAAAGAATAATGAGAATCACCCAGTCAGTGTTCATAGTTGGTGTGAAACTCTGAAGGAGAGAAAATGATGAAAAGAAGATATCAGCAAAGAAATGCATTATCAAGAGAGAAGAACTGGTTACTTGGCTAGGGCAAGATCAAACAGTGAAAGGTCCAAGTCCTTGACTGGCATTCTCAGAATACCAAGACAAAGTGAGGAGTATACCCTGCAATTCAAGGGACTCCCTAGAGTGAATGGACAAGAGGACATGAACAAGGATATTTATCTGTTTCAATGGAGAAAACATCCTATTAGTAAGATACCAGATCTATTTGCATATTTAAAATCGTGTCCATTACTAGTAAAACTTTTAAATATCTTTTCTTTTTTTTAACTCTCTGAGGAAGATGAAAAAATAGAACTTGTCTGTGAAATTCTATTATGTTAAATACAGTGAGTTTGGCTTTTAAAAAAAATCACATAATTTGTTAATATTTGGAAAAATAACACCAATTTTAACCTAAGATACTGTGTTATTCCATCAAGGATAAAAGGATGACTAGATAAAGTATGGAAACATGAAAAGTGATCTTCCAGTTTGTATCAAAAAATGGCAGTCATGGCTAAGGTTCTACCTTTTTCACAGCTGGTATTTGTGTAGTAATTTAGAAATCTCATCTCCTAGCTGAGTGAAAGAGTGAGCCTTTTATTATTTTACTCTTTGTTGTGAAACAATCAGTCAGAGATAGCATAATTCTTATTAGAAATATTTCTCTATGTAAAAATTAAAATGTCAATGACACTTTCAAACCTCAATTTTTCCAAGCGCCAAAATAAGCCATTTGTTAAATAAGCTGAAATGGAAGCAAAATGTTCTGGTGGGTATGTAAATGTTTCTCAGGATATGAGAGAGATAATATTTAGAGGGAGAGCAGTCGAGACAAAAGAGAATTGGCTCTGTAGTCAGAGGGACTGGGGCTGGGTCCACGCTTGGTCAGCATGATTACTCCATCTCTGCTGGAGCAGGTTTCAGGTTACTCATGGATGAAGAAGTTGCATTAGATGACTGCTAAAGTCCAAATCTATGATAAAGGATCGAATTTAGCTTTTCACATCAAAACATCCCTGGCTACCAATTTCTTAATTTTTTTTCTTAAAAAAACGAAACAAAACAAAAAACTCAACATTCAGCATGAAAACAGAAAAAGGAAAAAAAAATCTGGTTAGTGAAGCAAATGCTGTGTTAAAAGGATCAGAAGGTGGTAGTTTGGTGCTGGGAGGGGGAGGGGGGAGAGTGAAGGGGATAAAGTAGTGAGTCTAATCAAATCACTTAAAAAAGCTAGAATCTTTCAGAGTTAACCTTGCCAATCAGAGCCAGCAGTTGTAGGAGAGGAGCATGTCTGTGCACATTAAATTGGGAGTGTGTCCTTGAACCCGTGGTGCACTTCACTCTCCCCTGAAGTCTAGGCAGGCTTTGTAAATGAGCATCCTTAGAAAGGGCCTTGAATTCCATTAAGAGACCTTCTTAAGAGGGAGAAAACCTCAAGTGGCAGCCTCCACGGCATAGCCAGCTCATACCCTTTACTGATATTAGAGGTGAGCTCATGGGATTAAGTCTGCAAGAGCCCAGAAAATTAAAAAGGACAAACCTACCAACAAAGGCCATTACACCAACAAGATGGCAATATGTATTCCTAAACCATGCTTGTTTTTAAAGAGACACTGTTCATTCAAAAATAATGCTACAGTATCTTTTGGCATAAGATAAATCTAAAATGGTAATTGCCTCTTGTGAATTTCTTTCTTGCTATGATAGTTAAAAATCACATTCCCTGTTAAGAGGAATAACAACTAATAAGTATTTTACAGTTCTTAAAGCATTTCTGTCATCTCATCTGAAACCACATGTATTTGCTGTTACAGAAAGGAGAAAATGGGATGAATTAGCAAATTAGGAAGAGATTTGTCTTTTTTTTTGTCATGGCTATTAAATTGTTACATGTAAGTGAGAATATGTTATTGAAATCTAGTCATGCCCAATTCTCTGACCTGCTTTAAGTATTTATTATTATATTCAAAAATCTGGAGACATCTTGTGGAGGTAAGCCAAGTCAACTAATATAATATTAAAGGGCCAAATTCCTCACATCAAACAAAACAAAAAATTGGAATTAAAAAAAAATGCATCAAAAGAGAAAAAGATAGGTTCAAAGTAAAAAAAAACTAAGAGGGAGCATACATTTTTACCTATATAAAACATTCACTTTTATTGCAAAGTTTTATTCAACAAACTCAAAATATAATAACATTATTCTACTAAGAAAAAGCTACAGCACAGTTACCTTTATTAGGTATATATTTAATATAATGTCCCCTATGATATCACAGATTTTAATCTCATTGTCTGAAAAAAAGGTAAGCATGCTTAAGCAAGCTGAGTTAGAAACCTCTTCAGAAACATTGTCAAAAATATACCACTGATTTACTTTTTTATTTTCCTCTAACAAGATTTACAGACCTCAAAACAACTCATAAAAAAAGGCACACAAATAACATTTATAAAGCCCTTTCCATTCCTTTCTTAGGGAAGTTGAACAAGTAAAGTAGATAAGAAGTTGAATTGAAGGAAGGGGGAAGATTTGGAAAATGAATCAGTCAAAGTAGTCAATAAACATTTATTAAGTATTTATTATATGCCAGGGACTATATGCTAAATGATGGGGAAACTCACAATCTAATGGGAGAGACAACATGCAAATAAATTTATACAAAATAATTAGGAAATAATTAACAGAAAGAATAACTAGGAAATAATGAACAGAAAGAAGACACTAGAATTAAGAGGGATTGAGAATTAATTTTTTTTTCCCTGAGGCTGGGGCTAAGTGACTTGCCCAGGGTCACACATTTAGGAAGTGTTAAGTGTCTGAGACAAGATTTGAACTCGGGTCCTCCTGAATTCAAGGCTGGTGCTCTATGCACTGCGCCATCTAGCTGCCCCGAGAATTAATTTTTGTAAAAGATAGGATTTTACTAAGATTGAAAGAAAGCCAGGGAAGTCACTAGATGAAGTTGAAGAGAGACATTGTTCCCAGCACAGAAGACAGCTAGAGAAGACTGCTGGAAGTGATGTAGTATCTTGTATATGGAACAGCCTGGAAGCCAATGTCACTGGACTAAAGAGTACAAGTTGGGGAGTAAGATGTAAGAAAACTGGAAGGGTAGAATAGGGGGCCAAATGGAACATTTCAGATATTATCTCAGGAGCAAATGGCAGCCACCAGAGGTTACAAGTAGGAAGTGACATGGTTGGACCCATGCTTTGGTGACTCAATGGCGAGAGACCCGAGGCAGGCAAGCCCACCAGCCTGGTCCAGCAGTAACACAGCATGAGGTACTGAGGTCCTGTGCCAGGTTACTGGCAGTGTCAGAAGAGAAAAGGACTTGTATTTGAGAGATGTTGCAAAAGTGAAATTTATAGGTTCTGATACAAGATTGAAGAGTTCAAGATAACCCCCAAATTGTAAGCTTAATGTTGCTTGCTACAGTAACTGGGAAGATAGGAATGGGGAAAGTTTGGGGAAAAGATAACGAATTCTGTTTGTCTGAAAGGTAGATGAGATGAGAGGTCAGCAGAGGGATTGGGACAGGATAGGCAGATCTGAGAATCATCATTGTATAGATGGTAATTAAATAAATGTGAACCAATAAGAACATCAAGAAAAATGGTATAAAAGAGGCCAGTAGAAGACACAGAACAGAACCCTGAGGGACACCTACAATTTGGAGTGATCTGGATGAGTATTCAGCAAAGGAGATAGAGGAGGAGTGGTCAGATAGGCCACTATCTATAATAAAGAAACAAGAGAGCGTGCTGTCCCAAAAACCTCAAGGAAAGAGAGTATCAAGGAAGGTACATTGAGCCAGATATCACCGATAACTGTGGAGAGAACAAGTGTAGGTGCAATAAGGATGGGATCATACTATAAAGGGCTAAGAAGAATAAGAAGAAAATAGAAGAATCTATTGTTGATGGTTTTTCCAAGTAGTTTAGTTACAAAAGGCAGAAAAGATATAGGATAATTGATAACAGGATGGAAAGGCTAAGTGAGAGTTTTATCAGCATGAGAAAAAAATGGGCATGTTTGAATCAGTGATTGATTGTGCAGGTTGAGGGAATGGCCTTGCTAAGGAGTAAGGCCACTTCATTATGTGATTTAGGTGAAAGATGAAAATGTCAGAAAGCTTATGAAGATAATGATATGGGAAAGAGGAGAAGAGAGAGCTCAGAGCAAATGGCCTAATTTTTTCCTTTAAAATATGAGGTGAGGTTCTCAGCTGACAGTTTAGAGGAGAGATGGAAAAATTTAGAGGCGGCGCTGAGAAAGATGGGTCAAAAAGGACTAGGGTATATACAAGGATTGCTTGGTAGCAGTGAGGGCCCAGTTGAGATAGTCAGAATAGTTCCATGATATTTCCTCCACATGTAGAAGCTAAAGTGGTGAATGGAGAAATGATCCAAAGCTGAGGCAAGACAGGTTGCAACTTGTAAAGTACATACTAGCTCTCTGGAGGCCTCAGGGTCAGCCAGAGTCCAGATAAATCCTTGATCTTTAGAGGGGGAGAAGTGGCAAGCTGCCACACGGCTTGCCAAAGATGTATCCTGGATTTTGGAGTCCAGAGTCTCCAGTCTCTCTCTTCCTCATCCTGTAGCCAAGTCCTCTCACTTCTCTCCCTCCACAAGCAGTCCTTGCCTACGATTTTCTTACTACCAAACATTCTGCAAGCACCAATGGTGAGGAGAGCCATCACCTAAAATATATGCTAATAGAGCCATTGTCTCACATCAAATAATGTAATTAGCCTTAAGTGCTCTTTTGTCTGATTCAGAATTTTAGCTCACTACAGCAACAGATCAAACTATCATTTGGAGGCAAGGGATTCAAGAGAGGAAGACAGTAGAATTTAGCTGATTTACCAAAGGATTAATATGGGGGGAAAAAAAAAGTCTGGCTAATGCAGGAAGACAGCCTGAGAAAAAATTGAGGGATCAAGGATTTGGAGGTCACAGTATAGATTGAAACTTTAGGGTAGCAGTGTTGAGGGGGAATAAAAAAGAGTGGTGGAGTTAGGAGTTCAGAATCACTATGATATGAAGGATATGACCAAGAATAACCATGTTCTTCAGAGTTAAGGTTGGAAACAAATGCATTATGAGATGGGAAAATCAGATCTCCAAACTCAAATGCTGGTTCAGATTTTACTTTTTACACTGAAAAAAAAAAAAAAAAAAAGGTCAAGGACAATTAAGGAATATATAAAAGGATTAAGGAGGACTAAGCAGAATTAAATATTAGAGAATAGGATCTGAAGAGGAAAAGGAAAAGGTGGCTGGTTAGAAAAGACAAGAAAGGGTAAATAAAACATTAGAAAAAAGAGCAAATTGAGACACTAAATTGACAGAAGAGGCAAAATGGTCAAAGAAATAAGTGGTACTTAGGAATTGTTGAGACTAAGGAAGGTAAGCTGAATGGTGTGGTCAAAATTCTTTTTGGGGGGAGGGACTTCAGCAATTGGGGTTAAGTGACTTGCCCAGGGTCACACAGCTACAAAGTATTATGTGTCTGAGGTCACATTTGAACTCAGGACTTCAGGGCTAGTGCTCTATCCATTGCACCACCTAGTTGCCCCCCCCCCCCCCATAAAGATTCTTAAGAAGTGACAAGTGGGTGTGAAAGTTCCATCAAGATACTTAGGATTAAGACATAACTCAACAGTGCTTAAAAACAACAACAAATACAGAGAATAGAGAAAATTGTGTAGTAACTTGCACTGAGCATGTAATATTATATTTTTGCCTTATCTAAGGCTGTAAAACTTCAACTTTTGTGTCAGTAGACATTCTTCTCTAGAATCTACCAGTTTTAGGTAAAGATGAGGACTACTTTATAAGAATATTAACAGATGACTATTAAATACTGGACCAGATACAAAATAGTATGTCCACTGTAGAATCACAGAACTAAAAAATCTGAGAGATCAATGATCTCATTTTGTAAATAACTGTAGCATTTAGCTTTCTCTTAACAGTGCTATAGAAGGGAACTCAATAAGCTGTCTTCCACTTCAACTGTCATAAATTTGAAGGTAGGTATCATATCTAAAATATCTTATGAGTATTAAGCCATGAGGTCCTGGCACTTTGTGGTACTCTGCAAATGTTTCCTCAATGCTAATTTAGAAGTAACCTAGTGGCGTGCCCTTCTACCAAGAATTGTTTAAATCACAACATTAAATGCAAAATATTCCTTTCTATGAGAAGAAACACAAGTGTCAAGAGAAAAGATGTTTGAAAATTACTAATAAAAATGATTAAGGACATATTTTTAAAGATGTCTTTAAAAATTAAGTATTTTTATAATTTGCAAATATCTAAATTATTCAATGTTTTCAAATCCTTAAAATTCACTTCTTTTTAATGAAATTTTAATATACATAAGAATGGTTTTAAAATTCATCACCTTTACCCTTCCAGTTTAATTTTTGGTTTCAACTATCTTCCTTTTCTTTCCACATTTCCGTCGAATAAGCCCTTTTCATGAGAACTAAGGTTTTAGAAACTGGGTTAATTTTTAGCACATTTTTTGGTCACTTTTTTATAGAATACTTACTTCTTTAGGTAAGTATATGTTAACAAGAATGAACACCCTGCAGTCCTTTAGCTCATAGTACCAGTGTGAATCAAGTTCAAATTACTTTGAGTTCAGAGACCACCCGGTGTCACCTTATTTTTACATCTAACTGAATTATAGGACACTGTCAAAGTGTTATGACCTGGTATAGTAAATTGCTCCTCCTTAATGGTCCCCTGGCTACATTTCCTCTTACTGCTGCGTTAAGCCACAGAAGTGTTGACTTCTTATACAAGTGTTACCCTGGGATCTCGTACTTCTTCAATGAAAATGTTTAAAAAAAAAAAATCACAGCTATATAAATTGAGTTATTATTATTGCTTTCAAAGGCAACAATACTATTAGGATTGATCTATCTGAACTAATTATTAATTTGCCAAAAAAGCTATTGTTGAAGAAGGCAGAAGAGCAAAGGTTTTGGAGTCAGAAGACCTGGGTTTGAATCTTGACTCTGCCATTTATTGCCTTTATGAAGGAGCATAACATGTTGCCTTCCTTGGTCTCATCTGCAAAATCTCATTTGTAAAATGCAAAGGAAGGATTAGCTTTAAATCTATGATCATATGACTCCGCCCACAGAGAATTAAATAAAAACCTAGAATAGGAAATAGGAAACCTGGGTTTAATCAAGTCTTCCACTAAAGGCTTTGTTATGCTGGCAAATCATTCCATTTTTTGGGGGCTCAGTTTTCATACCAAGAAAATGAAGGTATTGACCTATATGACCCCCAAGGTCCCTTTTCATTTCCAAAATTCCAAGATCTGTCAATCATTGTTAGGAACTTACCTCAAATTTGACATGTAAAATATGTTACACTGTAGAAAGAACGCTGAAAAACGAGCACATTCAGAGGTGGGTGAATATGAATGACATGAGGAATGGCTGAAGAATTTGAGGAAATAATGACTTTGACCAGAGGTTGGGGGCAGAAGAGAGGTAGAAAGAATGGTAGTTGACTTCAAGTATTTGATGATATAGCATAAAGAAGAGGTCTGACCCTATTTTCACTTGTCCAGAGAGAGCTTACTTTAGGAACAATGAACAGAAACCCTAGAAAGGTAGGTCTGTTTCCTAATTGTTAAAATCACCCAACTATGGTTTCTTATAAAGAACTCATAGAGTTCCCCATTATTGAATATCTTCCAGAATTGCCTAGGTGATTATTAGTCAGGGATATTCTAGAGAGGAGAGCTTCAAGACCACATTATATTAGGCTTGCCTGAAGAACTTGGGAACTTGCTGCTTAAAGAAAAGACTTAAAGGTAAATAAATGTATTTATGTTATTTGAAGAACTATAACATGAAAGGCAGCATGCAGAACTCAGAATAATGGGTGAAAGGTGTAAAGAGAACCATACTGACTCAATATAAAAGAAAAACTGTCTAACAAGGATGATTCAAAAGTAGAATGAGCTGATCTGGTTATGTAGTGGGCTCCCCCCCCGAATTGTTGTCATTTTGTTGTTTCAATCATATCTGACCCTTCATGCCCCATTTCAGATGTTTTTTGGCAGAAATACTAGAGTGATTTGCTATTTCTTTCTTCAGTTGATTTAACAGATGAGGAAACTGAGGCAAACAGGGTTAAGTGACTTGTCCAGAGTAACACAGCTAGGACCTGAGGCCAAACTTGAACGTAAGCCTAACATTCTAACCACTGCGCTGTCTACTTGCCCACTCAGAGTGTTTAAGTAAAGGCTGGGTGGCTGCTTGCTGAGTATACTATAGAAATTATTCTTATTCATGTGGGAGATCAAATAACCTTTGGGAAAAATTCCAATTCTAACATTAGCATTTCAGGATTCCTTTTTTGTAAACAAGTTGACTATAAAATTTCTGAGGTCTCATATAATTCTGAGATTTTATGATTTGTTTAAATTTATAGAAAAGATTGAAGATGATTATTGACATTAGAAAATACTTTTTCTTCTATAAATAGGTTCATACTAAACTTCTTTTAAATAGAGTCCCTTCTGGAAAGATGTCTAAGGGAAATTGATTTTACAGATGAAGAAAATGAGGCAAACAGGGTTAAGTGACTTGCCCAGAGTCATACAGCTAGGACCTGAGGCCAAACTTGAATGCAAGCCTGACATTCTAACCACTGTGCTGTCTACTTGCTAACATCTCACATTGATAAAACTACAAATAAACCAAGATAAACTACAAATGGATACATGATTTAGACAAAGGTGACATAATAAGCAAATAAGGAACAAAGGAATTATCTTATTGGTCCACATGACCCCACAGGGCAGAGAGGATCAGATGAAGCACCATGTTTTGAGAGAGCAGTTTAGAATATGAAAAACTCAACCTCTTCTCATAGCCACAAAGAGTCTTCATCAAAAGACAAAAGGAGCAGACCAAGATGATCTAAGCACCAGCTGTGAGTGCTGGGGGCCCATTTAAAAATCAGAGGCAAAAAGGAGAGGAGAAATAAGGAGGGGATTTAGTTAGGGAGGAATCAGGAGAGTCCTAATCCAAAAGGAGCTCAAATGCATGATCCATCTATGCATGATGGAAACATAGGCAGAGTGATATGCTAATGCAGGAGGAGAGTGCTTTGGTCACAAAGGTCAAAGCTCTGTCTAGTGCACCTGCTCAGGAGAAGGAAGGGTCCCTATCTGCAGGGTCCATACTGATCTAGGCTGTCAGCAAGCAATGCTCTCAAGATCAAACACTCCCAGGATTGTGGCCTCCTTTGTGTGGGGTAAGGTTGACAATGGGAACAGAGTAGGCTCGGTTAGAAGTTACATCAGATCATAGAAGATAAAATTAATTTTGATCAACTATAATGAAAAGTATGTTTTAAATCACTAACTAGAGAAATGCAAATTAAAGCAATTTGAAAGTTCTACCTTACACTCAACAATGAAACAATAAGAGAAGAGGAAAATGAAAAAATGTTGAAGAAGCTTGAGGAAAACATATACATTAATGAATTTTTTGGTAGAGCTGTGAATTATTCTAGTCATTTTGTAACTCTGGAATTCTTTCGAAAAAGTCATTAAATTGTCCTTTTGACCTACCAATAACACTACCAGGCCTATACTTTTTTCTAGTAGCAAAGAAGTAGAACATAAGAGGATGCCCACCAATTTAAGAATGATTCCACAAATTATATTTGGTGAATGTAATGGAATATTATTGTTCTATAAAAAATTATGATGTTTTAGAGGAAATCACAAAGACCTTTATGAACTACTGCAGATTGAAGACAAAAAGAACCAAAAAAAAAACCAAACAAACAAACAAACAAACAAACCCAAACCAATTTATATTATATCAAATTAAAAAGAAAATTAACCTTTTTAAAGACTAAAATTCTGATCAATATAGATGAAGCATACTACTCAACTACAAAAAGGTAGGGGACTTAAAATACAGAATGAAACATAAATTTGTGATTCTGGTCAATGCAGGAATTTGTTTTGCTACACTCTAAGTATGTTATAAGCGTTTTATTTTTTCTTAATTGTACACTGAAAATGAATGGGGGATAGAGGAAAAATGGGGCATAACAAATGAATATAAAAATAAACACAATACAAAAAAATCAGCGAGTATTCCATGAGTGTACTTAAAAGCTGGATTATAGATTATTGGCTATGTGTTATCTTCTCCATTAGACTGTGAACTGTTTTAGGATAGGGAATCTTTTTTTGTATATCTAATACTTAATACAATATATAAGGAGGAAAGAAGGCCAGAGTTTGAAACCTTTACTAGCTCTATGACTCCAGGCAAATCACTTAAACTTTTATCAGTCTGAGTTTTGAATATATTTTGCAAGACTATATCTGTATATATATAAATTATTATTAAATTGCTGACCTCAGAGAGGGGAGAAGAAAGGTAGGGAAGGAGAAAATTTGAAAGTAAAAAATTCTTTTAAAAGAATGTTAAAATTGTTTTCAAACATAATTGAGAAAAATATTATTTATTTATAAAAATATAGATATGATGTTAATAAATCCCAAAACTATTTCCAATAAAGTTAACAGGATCTATGTTAAGCAGGAAAAAGCTTTTTTTTTTTTTCCTTGTGGATTTATTTTGTATCCAGCAACTTTGCTAAAGTTGTGGATTATTTCTAATAACTTTTTATTAGAATCTCTGGGGTTCTCTAAGTATACCATCATATAATCTGCAAAGAGTGACAGTCTGATTTCCTCATTACCTACTCTTATTCCTTCAATCTCTTTCTCGATTCTTATTGCCAAGGTTAGCGTTTCTAACACAATATTGAATAGTAATGGTGACAGTGGGCAACCTTGTTTCACTCCTGATCTTACTGGGAAAGGTTCCAGTTTATCTCCATTACATATTATGCTTACTGACGGTCTTAAATATATGCTCCTGATTATTCTAAGGAAGAGTCCATTTATTCCTATACTCTCAAGTGTTTTTTAGTAGGAATGGATGTTGTATATTTATCAAATGCTTTTTCTGCATATATTGACATGATCATATGGTTTTTATCAATTTGATTATTAATATAGTCAATTATACTAATAGTTTTCCTAATATTAAACCAGCCCTGCATTCCTGGTATAAATCCTACTTGATCATAGTGTATTATCCTGGGGATGATTTTCTGAAGTCTTTTTGCTAATATCTTATTTAAGATTTTAGCATCAATATTCATTAAGGAGATTGGTCTATAATTTTCTTTCTCAGTTTTCAATCTACCTGGTTTAGGTATCAGTACCATGTCTGTGTCATAAAAGGAGTTTGGTAGGACTCCTTCATCCCCTATTTTTTCAAATAGTTTATATAACATTGGGGCTAATTGTTCTTTAAATGTTTCGTAGAATTCACATGTAAATCCATCTGGTCCTGGGGATATTTTCCTGGGGAGTTGATTAAAAACTTGTTCTATTTCTTTTTCTGAAATGGGACTATTTAAGTAATTTACCACCTCCTCTGTTAATCTAGGAAGCCTATATTTTTGGAAGTAGTCATCCATTTCACTTTAGTTATCAAATTTATTGGCATAAAGTTGGGCAAAGTAACTCATTATTTCTCTAATTTCCTCTTTATTGGTGGAAAGATCCCCCTTTTCATTTTTAAGACTAACAATTTGATTTTCCTCTTTCCTTTTTCTGATCAGCTATTTTATTGGGTTTTTCATAAAACCAACTCTTGGTTTTATTTATTAGTTCAATAGTTTTTTTACTTTCAATATTATTGATTTCTCCTTTTAATTTTAGAATTTCAAGTTTAGTTTTTGATTGGGGGTTTTTAATTTGGTCTTTTTCTAGCTTTTTAAGTTGCAAGCCCAATTCATTAATCTTCTCTTTCTCTTCCTCTTATTCAAATAAGCCTCTAAAGATATAAAATTTCCCCTTATTACCGCTTTAGCTGCATCCCACAAATTTTGGTATGATGTCTCATCGTTGTCATTATATTGGGGTGAAATTACTAATTGTTTCTATAATTTGCTGTTTCACCAAGTTATTCGTTAAGATGAGATTATTTAGTAGGAAAAAGCTTTCAATACAAAAGACTAAGAGGTTTAGCTAATATAATTAAGAATCTACTATAAGGGAGGAGAAAATAACCATTTATATAGCACCTACTATATATATCAGGCACTGTGCTAAGTACTTAAAAAAATTTTTTATTGTATTTTTGTATTGTTTTTACACTTCTACAGTATTTCATCTATTACTCTCTCTTCCCAAAGACCTATCCCATATAACAAACAGAATTATTTAGAGAGGGAAAAAAAATGTCTTCTTTTATTTCTTCATTTGAGTCCTAATAGATTTTTATAATTATATTACATTGTTTTTTATTTGTTGGTGTATTGTTCTATTTGCCTTGTTGTTATTGTTATTGCATACATATGCCATTTTTTCTGTTGTTATTACATATATATATATGCCATTTTCTTGCCTCTACTTATTTTATTATGCATCAATGCAATTGGAGCTTTCCATACCTCTCTGTAATCATCACATATCATTTCTTACAACATGGTAATGTCATTACATTCACATACCACAATTTGCTTAGTCATTCCCCATGTGATGAGTTAGCACAAGTGATTCTATAAATATACAATACATGGGGACATTTTGATCAGTGGCTTCCTTGATGTATAGCCCATTTACAGAGTCTCAAAGGGTATGAGTATTTTATTCACCTTACTTACTTAATTTTAAATTACTTTCCAAAATGGCTATCCCATTCCACAACTCCACAAGCAATGAAGTACTGTTCCACAATCTTTCTACTATTCTACCAATATTAATGGTCACCTTTTTTTTCAAATTGTTGCCAATTTGCAGAAAGTAGGGTGAAACCTCAAGGTTGTTTTGATTTGCATTTCTCTTATTTGTAACGTGCTGTTGTCTCCAGAAGCTGCCGATTGCTCTCTGGGAGGAGATCTGCTGTGTCAACTCAAATCTCTTGGACAGATTCTTCTTCCTGTAGAGAACCGTTGTCTCCAGACAGTTGCTGTTAACTCTGGTCCAGAGTAGTGACTTCTCTTCCTGCAGAGTGCTGCCTCAAGTCTGGCCTAGAGCAGAGATTCCCTATCTTTCGAGTGCCGCCCTCTTTTATCCTCCCAGAGAATGGGCGTGGGATAATGCAAGGGCTTCTGGGGAAAATTACTTCAACCAATGAACTTGCTCCTCCTAAGCATGCAAGCTCCTCCCCAGGAATTCACAAGCAAAACTCCCAGTAAAGGCCTGAACTAGAGAATTGTTAAGTACTGACTTTGCACTTAGTAAAAACCTAATATCTCATTAGCACTTAGTAAGAACCTAATACTTATTATTAGTGATTTGGGACTTTTTTTTTTTTTTTTTACATATGTTCATTCTGTTCACTAAACCTCTCTATTTTGTTAATGTGTTTGTAAGGCATTATTTTTTCCCCTGAGGGCTTCTTTGGTTGCATCTCAGAAACTGATATGTTTATTATTATCATTGTTTTCATTGTTACTAATTGCTTCTATGATTTGTTCTTTGAGCCACTCTATTTAGAAATTCATTATTAAGCCTGCATTAGGTCACGTATCATTTGTTTAGAGTCCTTTAATCAAAGACCATTTTTACTGAATTATGGTCTATACAGGACGTATGAACTATTTCTGCCTTTTTACATTTATTTTCAATAACTCTATATGCTACTACCTGGTCAATTTTTGTTAAAAGTTCCACATGATGCTAGAAAATACGTATATTCTTTGATTGTTCTATTTTTGGAAGGTACCATAAATCAAATTGACAAGAGGTATGCTGACGTCTGTTGTCACTATTGTGTTACTTTATGTCTTCTTGGATCTCAAATATTTTGTTTTCTTTATGAATTTGAATGCTAATGCCAAGTAGAACATAAGCATTTACTATTGATATTACTGTTATATGAGATCCTTTCAACATAACTTAGTGTCTTTGTATATCCCTTTAATATTCTGAATGTTGTTTTTGTTTTGCCAGTGCCTTGCTTATAACTCCTTTTTTTTTTTTTTTTGGATTTACTTGATACATAATATTTTCTTCATCTCTAGAGTGTTATCTTTATTAATATTTTATTTTGTTTCTTGGAATAACAGACTGTATGGTTTTGTTTTCTTATCCAATCTGTCAGTCTTTCTCTTATTATTTAATTGTTTAATTCACTAATCCACTCAAAGCATTTAAATTATGCTTTTCTCCATTTGTTTTTAATATCATTTTCCAAGTTATGATTTCCCCCTTCTTCTGTTGTAAACATAGAACTATGTTATTTCAGTTACTCCCCCCCCCCCCCCCCCCCTTAATGATAGCCCAGTTCCTGCTGGCTCTCTTCTCCTTATCTGTACCTTGGAGTTTGTAGTTTTGGATTTCTTCCTGCAGGTGATCACTGAATCTTTCATTTACTATTTCATTTTCTATATTTAGAAGGTGGCCAGTTCTCTTCTATTATCTCTTTCATTATGATGTTAAGGTTTTTTGTCCTGTTGTTTTCTGCGAGATCTATGAACCCTTAGGTATTCTCTACTTGGCTTTTTGAGATCAGTATGTATTGGGAGTTCCAAGAGTGCAGCCAAGACTGGCAGGATGAAACCAGGAAGCTGCTCAAACTTTCCCAATTCCCTTCAAAGCCACATGAAACCAAGCCTCTGAACAGAGTCTGAAATAACAAAGCCTATGAAGAGATGGAATGAAACTATTCTCCTGTTCAAGATACATCGGAGAGACTTCAACAAAGGTCAGTCTCACAAACAGTGTCCAGGAAAGCCAATGAGAAGGTCTTAAAATCACGGTACATTAGCAACTGAGACCCTTGTTCCTGTCTCAGCAGCAAAGCAGACCAGAGGAGCAGCCCCCACTATCAGCTCAGAAGGCAAATTAAATTGCCAGCTAGGGAAACCAGGATGTTTCCTGGAGAGAGCAGGTAAGACTACCCCCTGCTGTAAGCAAGACACCAAACACAAGGGGATCCTATGCTTAAAGCCAAGGCTCAGAAGGCACAAAAAAACTTGGGACAGTAACCCCTTGCACTCCAAGAGCAAAGCTTGATATCAAATGTCATAAAATAGGAAAAAAAAGAAGAAAATGAATATGAAATAGAAAAGAATCCTAACCAGAGAAAGCTATTATGGTGTTAGATCAACTCAAAAGAGGACAAAATGTCCACATGAGAAATCTCAGGTTTCAATTGGTCACAAGGCCAAAGAAGCTTCTTGAAAACATTCATCAAGGATTTTAAAAGGCAAATAAGAAAAGTACGAGAAAATTTGGGAGAAGAAACAAGAGCAAGAGACAGACAACAACTTGGAAAAGGAAAAATAAAAACTGACTAAAGAAAACAATTCCTTTAAAAATGTAATTGGTCAAATGCAAAAAAAAAAAATCCATTGGAGATTAGTACGTGTTGGGTGCATACCAATAGATCTTCTTTTAATGTTACAAGTTTTTCTATTTCTTTTCTGGATTGTCATTCACTTCCAATCTATTGCTCTCAATGTCAAATTCCAGCTTTTCTATTCTGCCCATTATTTTTAAGGTGCAGATCACAAATTCTGCTCTTATAATTCTTATTTCTCTTTTGAATTACTAAGGAATACCATGGTGTATAGTTCTGTGTTCTCATATTTAAAGTTCTCTATTGGATCATTTTCTTTTGAATTGCAGGATTTATTCACAGATACTTGAACCAATTTAATACATGTAGAAGTCATATTTCTTTCTTTTGTTAGAATTTTCCCTATGAATTTATTTGCTTTTGTTCAAGGCCTTTAACCTTTCCTGAGATCTTTGATAACTTTAGCCTTTTCCCACCCTGTTCTTCCCTTTTTACTATCTGACTGTCCCCTCTGATGGTGATTTCCTTGGAGACCAGAGCTCAGAGCATCTTACTGATCATACTGAGCAATTCACAGTTTACTAATCTAGTTCTCTGTCCCAAAAAAATGTTGTATGGTCAGAACAAGCGTCAGGATGTTATATGCCTTTTCTCAGGCTTCACAGAGTGCCACATATTCTCTCCCTTATCATGGTATCCTAACCTGGTCACCTGTCTCACTCCAACTTTTTTGTCCTCTAGCCTAATATTAGCAAGTCAGAACTTAGCAGTAGTTTGCCTCAGTTAGGAACAGCAATGTTCAGCCTGACACTATCATTCAGTTTTTTAGTGTTTATGATACATAGGATTATGGCCTCTTGCAAGCTTTTGCTCCTGCAAGACAATGGCTGTGATGGCTGCTGCAATCCAAACAAAATTCTGTAGTCTGGGATCTCCATGACACTAGAAGAAGTGAAGGAAGTCTCAAACATAGAGATGGATTTTGTTGTAAGCCAGATATGGGTCTGATAATGCAGCCTTGCTACTGCACAATGGGATTTGAGACAAGACTCATGAGTGAGCTCAGGGTTAATGAGAATCAATTCTTGGGTTTGAGGATTTTGGATTCTATATCTGGTTATCACTTTAAAAATCTGTAAAACACAAGAAACTGCATTTCTGAAAGTAAAAATGAACTAAAGAAGGGTATGAAAAATGTATCTTATACTTCAAGGATCACCAACAACCAAATAAAATAAAACCAGCCCACTGCCAAGATGTTTGTCACAAGTAATAAGTCACTTCAGCATGGGCATTGTGGTCTCATAATGCAAACCCTTCATTTAAGAACACATCTAATTTATCTTTGATATGACATCCTTAGTATGAAACTGCTTAAGAATACTTACCTGATATATTAGTTACAACACATTTATCTAGGTCTGCCACATTTAAACAATTCTATGTTGAACAAACAAGCATGATGCCAGCAGGTGTCATAATGCTGATGGCAAAGGATTCCAAAAGTTATAATTTCTCCAAATGTTTTTTTTTAAAGAATCCCTTCCTATATCCAAACTAATTTTTTTTCTTTTCACAAAATTTCCCAAACATTAAGTAAGGCATGTTACAATTTCCCCCTTTTATATTTGATCATTTTTGCCATAAATTGGGGAAACACCACATATGAATTTTGTTGACTTACATTTTAGCCATGAAAATAAAAATCTTAATGACAGAAAACAGATCTATTATAGAATCATAGTATTTCACAATTGAGAAGGGACTTTAATGGTTATCTAGTCAAAATTGTACCTGAAATAAAAGCTCTTCTACAATACACTCAAATGTTTATCTAGATTTCACTTTTTGTATTTCTAGCACCTAGTAGAGCTTTTGTTCTCAGCAAGCTCTTAAAAATGTTTGTTTACTTAAAATGAACTTAGTCTGGATAAAAACTTCAAAGAAGCTGAAATTGAGTAGTAAAAAACTTAAATTTCTACCTAGTTTCATCAGAGAAGAGATTGAGAGGTAGAACAGACCCTAGAGGTAATCTACTTGAACCCCTCATTTTAGAGATGAGGTCACTGGTTCAGAGTGATAAAGGGATTTGCTCAAGATCATACAGGTATTAAAGGCAGTGATTAGTGGCTTATAAAGCAAGCTTTGCCAGACAGACCTAGATTGTAGTCTTACTTCTGACACATATAAGAATGAAGTATTTACTCTTTCTATTCCCCAAACAACTGTCCTAGACTTTTAAGTCACAGACCATGTGTGCAGACAGGGCAAGAGGAGGTTCCCTGCTATAGGCAATTCTCTTAATACTATCTTCTATAGAGAAGGTGAGAACGTTCTGTATTAAGAAGAGGGAATTTCCTCATTCAAAAGCTTCCTATGAAGCTTTGAAATAACAACAAATTTTTATATAAGACTTTGTCTCATTTGATCCTCACAATAACTCTATTAGAGAGGCACTACTCTTATTTCCATTTTACTGGTAAGGAAACTAAGACTCGGAGGAATGAAGTAACTTGCTCAGTTTGGCAAATGTTTGAAGTAGAATTTGAACTCCTGCCTCCTTGACTCCCCTTAACTGCCATGTCACATCCCTCTCCAATACAGAAATTGGTTTTAGGAGGCTGTGTCATACAACTAGTGGCATAAATGAAATGTGAACCTACACCTTCTGAGTTCAGTTCACTTCTTTTTCCATTATGCTACAATTGAACAAATATTTAGAATTTTGGAGTTGGAAAAACTCTTGAAGTTCACTCAATCCTTAGCTTAGATCTCATCAGGAATTCCAGCCATTATAACTGAAGTGAGCAATTATTCAGGTTCCCTTTGAAAATCTCCAGGAAGGGGGAATTCACTCTTTACCAAACAACCCTTTCTGTTGTCGCACATATCTAGTTATTGGGAATGATTTCCCTATACTTTATTAGATTCTATTTCTGCTTCGATTTCTATTTTCCTCCACTGCTGCCCTCTGGAGCAAACAAAAACTCATCTTAATACTTAACAAAAGCCTCTTAGATGCTTGAATATAAAACTCTAAATTTTCTTTTTTCCAGGACTTTCAATACTGCTGTATTGACTGGAAGCTCCTGAATAGTTTAGTTTTATCTCTAAATCATTTTATACAGAGTGTAAATGCTATCATTCCAATTGTGAAATATGGAAATGCACTGAATAAGGAAAAAAATCAACATGGGGTAGATTTTTTAAAAGAGTTGGGAAAGATATGAATTTTTGGAGAGAAGAAAAGTTCTTTCAAAAAGAAGAAAAAAAATTTTAATTTGAAAAAGAAAAAAAGAGAAGACTAAAAGCACTGAAGTAGGAATCAGCACATCTTATGAAAGCATCAAAGTATTACAGAATAGATATAAAAGTGTTGGGCTTGGAATCAGACAAAATCAAAGATCCTTTGTATCTTCACCTGGATTATGTTATCAGTGAGGAACCCTAAATATTTTGGAATAAAGGACTATGCCAAGGAGTAGGAGATAAAGTTTGAATAGACAGCATGATGGCCATAACTGAGTCAATAATTAACAGAAGACCACTGTATTTTTTTTTAGCAAAGCATTTATAAGAATGACATACCATTTTTAAAAATAAGAAAACCAGATCTGATGGTACTATCTAAAATATAATAGGAAGGGAAAAAACTATTCACAAGGAAGTACTTCATGGTTTGGACAAGATGAGTATTAGAAATGGAATACATACAATGAATCTTTTAGTCTGCTCTTATCATACCTACATGATTCTTTTTGGGTCTTTGGAATCTTCCTTCTAGGTCAGGTGGTACTTGAGTTCTAGAAGCATCACCATTACAACTCACAAGACAAGAGATATCTAATTTTCTCCCTAGGTTCATGTTAGTAAGTTTACAGCAAAATTATATTGTGCAGTGTGATATAGCAGAAATTTGGATTCAGAATGCCTGGATTTCTGGCACAATTCTGTGACTTTGGGCAAATCAGCTTAGCAATTTGTAAATGGTGAGGTTTAGATTAAATAATCTCAAAGCTAGATTTGCAGGTGTGACTAAACAGAAAGGGTAAAACTCCTCTCCCTTTTAAAAATACTCACATATTTGAAGTTTTATAGCTGGAACAACTATTAATATGTTGATATTTACACTATATAATCAAAATAATGGTATTCCTCTAATCACAAAGCAATTTCTAAATACAAATGAGTAATTTAGGTTCTCTTCAGAGAAATTTCATTTCTGTATTTAGTCATATGGGATGTTTATATACAAGGAATTTTTCCAACGCTTCCAAAAGCTGTTCAAATTAGCAGCAGCATCTTCTCACCAAGTATCACTGGGTATGAAGAAAACAGCAGAAAGAACTATAGCATACTGAACATGCTTCAAGACTTTGCCCTTCAAGGAACCAAGACCTCTGGCCAGTGTCAGATAATCTGTCACTAGAAGCTACTTGTATCCAGGCCAGATATTTATTACTATTGATCTTCCTGGTCCTAGAGAAAGACTTTTGTTCTCTCAGCTCAGGACTTTGACCTCAATTAAGTTATGAATTTCAATCCGATAGACTACTCCACTTACCCTACTGCTCTCTCTGACTGGATTAATTAGAATTAGCTAGGCCTAGAGTCACCCCAAGCTCCTCATGGATCATGTTATTTTAATAATAAATAAAGGAACAGTAGCAATGTACAAGGAAGGATTTTGAAAGATTGCTCATCCAGTAACATCATTCAGAACCTGCCAATACCAATTTTACTGACTTTGATTGCCTCACTCACTTATTTTTATTTATTTTTATTAATTGGACTTATATTTTTTCATAAACTTCAGAAACATGCTCTTCTAATGAAGCTATCAAGACACAGTTGCCATTTTGTATTTTTGCTGCTCCTTTTAAGTTTAAATAAAATTACTTGTCAAAACTATTTTTAGGAAGACTGAGAAGAGACTTCAAACATTTAATAACCTAAGAATATTAAAACAAAGTTCATGATAATCTAGTAAAAGTAATACTGATCATTAGAATCTAGTAAAAGTAATACTGGTCATTAGCCATGAACTATTATTAAATATACAAAGTGAACCTTTTCTATTGTTCACTGAATTGAATAGCAGACAAATTGAAATGTCACTGAAAAGGCCTGTATAGAATATGTATGCACACAGAGTGTTTTCTGGTATCAATGACTCTTTAAGAAATAAGTATAAAATAGATTCGTTACCATAATAGATTAGATACAGGTCAATGGGAATTCTAGGTTATACTGATACCAAAGATAAGCAGAAGGAAGAGGTCTTATTTAAAATATTAATCATATTGCATTACTTTTGTTCCTTTTAAATATAAAGGCCCACAATTTCAGGTATTTGACAATAGTTGTGGAATGCTCAAAAGAGTATCAAGGAAATCACACACATCTTATCACATCACAAAAATTCCTTCTTATTATTTATTTATTAAAATCTAAATTCTTTTTTATTGCTTCTTGAGAGATCACATAAGTTTTTCAGTTAGGATGATGAAAAAATTGGTAGTGATTTTTTAAAAATTACCTATCTTGTAAAGATATTTATCTATCTTATATGTTATTTGCCCCATTTTTTTCATTGTAAAGCGAGCTCCTTAAGAGCAAGGTAGCCTCTGCCTTTCTATGTATTAATTTCCATATAATAAGCACTTAAAGATGCTTATTAACTACCTTAAATAACTGACAAATAATTAGGAAGTATATTTGAATGGCATCCATTTTCTTTTTAACACTTATTATACATAAGATGAAGTATTTCTCTTAAATCTCTCCTTTCTTTTTTATTTCCACATCCACCAATCTACCAAGTATGGACTATACTACTATTTTTAAAAAAATCTTATTTATGCTTTTGGAGTTTTTTAATACCATTTATTTCCTGATAGTATACTCTTCCCTCTTTCCTTTCCCAATGGTATGTTACTCTAATAAAAAAAAACAAAACAAAACAAAAAAACAAACAAAAAAAAATAGCCCTGGGAAAATCAAGTGATAGAACTGACAGCATATGAACCATTCACACTGATAGTCCACTGCTTCTCTAATAAGAAAGAAATGTCACATCACCTCTTTGGGCTACAGTTTCCTCATCTGTAAAATGAGGAAATTGGACTTGGCCTTTAATGCCCTTTTGAGTTGTAAATTTATGATCTTTTAACTTTTATCATCCATTCTTAGGAATCACGATTGGTCACTGGAATTATTATTAGTTTGGCTGCCTCTTAGTACTGTTTTCACTTACTAGATTTGTCATATACATTTTTCTTATTTCTGTTTTTTTATTTTTTTTACTTTGTATAAATTTGTGCTAATTTCTCCAAGTTACTTATATTCACAATTTCTTTTTGTGTGGTAATATTTTATTATATTCCTATGACATAATTCTGCTTTCCTGAATGATGGGCAATGGTGGGTATAAACTTTGTTTCCAGATCTGGGCTACTTTAAAAAAGGTACTTCTATTTTAGCAACATTTTAAAAAAAGTTAAATCCACATAAATCAATAATGAAATACAAAAAGAATAGAAAAGGAAGTCCCATTAAAAATAACTATGAAATTCATAAAATATTTGAGAAACATCTACTAAGATATACTAAGAATTTGTATAGATACAATTAGAAAACTCTCTTCAAAGAAATAAAGAATAAGAAACATTGTAACCATATTCAGTATTCACTGCTGGATCACACCAATAAATAATAGTAAAAAATATTATACTAACTAAATTGATTTACAGATTTACTATTATATCAATCAAATTATCAACAAGATACCTTACAGAGCTAGTCAAATACTAAAATTCATTTTGGGAATAAATCTAAAATATCAAGGGAAATAATTTTTTTAAAAGTAGAAATGAAAAGGGTATATAATTTCTAGGCTTTATATATGTTAAAGCAATATATTATTTACTGGTTAAAAAACAGAAATATTAAAAATGGAAACAATATGATGCAGTGGATTCTCAGGAAAAAAGGCTTCAAAAGCAAGGAAGACCTAAGTTCCAGTTTGAGCTCTGACAAATGCTGGTTATAGTCAAGTCCTGGTCAAGTCACTTAATATTTTAGCTGTTGAAGCAATTCTCTAATACTCTGAGTAGGAAAGAAAATGCCAACGTGCATTAGTAGCAGCAGTGTCCTTATCTTAAAGTTCCTTATACTAAATATCCAGTCCACATGTCTTTTTTTTTTTTTTTTTCCCTGAGGCTGGGGTTAAGTGACTTGCCCAGGGTCACACAGCTAGGCAGTGTCAAGTGTCTGAGACCACATTTGAACTCGGGTCCTCCTGAATTCAAGGCTGGTGCTCTATCCACTGCGCCACCTAGCTGCCCCCCCCCCCCCTGCATGTCTTTTTAAAAAAATAAATTAGCAGAATAGGACTTTTAAGATAAATAAGGACACCAGGGGAAATGAACTCAATAACCCAGTATTCAATAAAATTGAGAACATAAGTTACAAGGAACAAGATCTCCCTAAAAGAAAAAAAATGACAGAAAAATTGAGAAGTCTGGTAGAAACTATGTTGAAACCAGTATCTTACACCAAATACCACAATAAGTTCAAGACTGACACATAGCCTAATTATTAAAGGTTATATCATCAAAAAATTAGAAGAGAAGCAGCTATTACATCATTAAAGTTATGGGGTCATTTTTAAAAAATCAAACAAAAAGCAACATCAAAAGATAAAATGTTTGACCTTGATTACACTAAATTGAAGACATTTTGCTTGAACACTAGAATAAGAAGGGAAGCTGTTACTGGGAAAATAAATCTCTGCATCAAATCTCGCATATACAATATATATGTAGGTAATTAAAACCCATATATAAACTGTAGCGAGCTGTCGTCTCTAGAAGCTGCCGGATCACTCTCTGGGAAGAGATCTGCTGTGTCTTCTACTCAAATCTCTCTGACAGATTCTTCTTCCTGTAACGAACCGTTGTCTCCAGGCACTTGCTGTTAACTCTTAAGAGTCCATAGAAGTGACTTCCCTTCCTGTAGAGAGCCCCGTCAAGCCTGATGCAATGCAAAGTCTTCTCCTCTTTGTCCTTCTCCAGTCCAATCTGCTCTCCAGGCCCAATGTTGTGTCTTTTATCCTCCCAGAGAATGGGCGTGGGATAATGCAAGGGCTTCTGGGAAGAACCACTTCAGCCAATGAGCTTGCTCCTTCTATCAAGTCAACCTGAGTTCTCACCTTGTAATCCTAACAATAAACCAAGATCCATTCATAGTAGATAAATGTTTAAAAGAAAGAACAAATGATTCTCAAAAACAAAAACAAAACAAAAATGAAAACATTGTTTTGTTTGATTTTGAGAGTTTCCTTGTCTCACTCAGAATGAAAAAACACAATGGCCCCTCACAGATCCAATCCCACTGCTGACTGGCAAGGACCTGGACTAAAACCATCCTCTGAGGTATTGAGGCAGTCCCTGCTCTCGGTGAGGCTCACCATACTGGTGCTGGACTTGTCAAGAATATCTGATCAGTTTTAGAACTATAGCAGCTTGGAGCTCCTGTGCTTCAATGAGCCAACTGCTGCAATTTCCCAGTAGAAGCAAAGAAGTAGTCAGACAAGAATTAAGGCCAGTGACATGAAATCCCAGAGAGAAAATATCCCAGACAAAGGGTACTCAAAGGTGTCAAATACTATAGAGAAGTCAAGAAAAAGGTGTATTAAAAAAGGTTATCATTGAGTTTGGGAATTAAGAGATCATTGAATGTAGAACTGGAGAGAACTGAATTATTTCATATTTATTGTACTTCTTAGAACTTGATTTTAGTTTTAATGCTTTTTCATTTATATTATTATAGCTACAAGTGAAAGTGAGCTCAAAGAAGCTATAATATGAACAGAAGCCAGACCCCAGTAAAACCATCTCTTCATAAGGGATAAACCGGGTTGAGGGTAACTGATGGGCCACAAACCTGTAGGTGAGTTAGAGGGCTGTCTACTTCAAGCAGGTGAAGAATTTCCCTGATGGACTGGGCAGATCCAATGGCCATGAAGAAGGCTGAAAGCAGAGATTGTGGAGGGCTTAAAGCTTACTCAGACAGCCAAGAGGTCATAGTCATTACTGCTATCCCAGGTCACACTACCAGTGGTTTTGACTTTGATCTTGTCACTGGATGTAGCAATTGAGGAAGAGAAGAGTGAGACTGACAACTTTCTGTAACTCTGCCTCGTTTAAATCCAATTAAAGCCCAAGTCAAGAAATCGCCCATGATAGCATCGATCCTCTTTGAAAATGAAGGACAAGCAATAACAATTATAACTACTGTGTATATTTTTCCTGGTTTCTTCTTACTTTACTCTTTAAATTGGCTCATAAATTTATCCATACTTCTCTGAATTGTTCATATTTATCATTTTTTGCAGCATAGTACTATTCCATTACATTCATGTACCATTTGTTCACTCCTCTTAGTTGATAAACAGGTAGACGCAACTAAGTAGACAAGTCAGAACTGACTACAAATCCTGCTTCAAAAACTTAGCTCACTGTTTGATTATAGGAAAATCATTTAACCTTTGTCTCAGAGGCCTTATCTGTAAAATAGGGGTAACAATAATAATACCTATTTCCCAAGACTGTTGTGAGGATCAAATAATACAACACATGGAAGATGCTTTGCCAATCTTAAAATGCTACATAAATGTCAGCTATTATTAATAGCAGAACTACATAACACAATGGATATAGTCCTGGACATGGGAAGAGTCAGGAATTCATATCTTCCTTGAGTTCAAATTCTGCCACAGACATTTACTAGCTGTATGAACATTTACTGCCTATGTAACCCCATTACCTCAGTTTTGTCACCTGTAAAATGAGGTGAAGGAAATGACAAAACCATTCCAGTATCCAAGAAAACCCCAAATAGGACCATAAAGAATCAGACATTGCTGAAACAACCAAGTAGTATATCATTGGTCTTGATATTATTGGACATCTAGACATTATTGGACATTGATATATGAACATCTAATTTGTTTTCAATTCTTTTTTTCATACACACAAAAATGCAGCTATGAACATTTTACATTTCATGGGACCTGGCAAACATGTCTAGCAGGAAGAACTCTGGTTTAAAGGTATGGAAGTTTTAATCATTTTTAGTATAATTTCAAAATGTTTTTCAAAATGGATCATCCAATCACCATATGATTAAATAATCCTTGAGTATGTCCTAGCTCAACTCATTCTCTGGATTGTCACCAGCAATCTTGCTCAGTCAAAATGCCTCTGTTTGGGGAATCCCTTGGTGAGAAGGCCATTTAATAAAGAATTCACCTATGTTTCCTCTACTACCAACTCAATACATTCTCCAGCCTGGTCCAACCTTTAATTCCTTTAAGTATCCCTTCCTTTACCTCCCCCCATTCCCACTTTCTTGCTTCCCTTCATCTTTTGTTTTCCTCTAGAACATAAGCTCCCTAGAAGTAGGAATCATTTTGTTTCATAGCATTTGAATCTTCAATACTTAGAACAGTGCCTAGCACATAATCATTCAATGAATTTTTTTCTTTATTCATCTTGTTAGATTAACTAATGGATATTTCATATGTTTTTAGTTACTCTTAGGGAGCTTTCCCTCCTATCTCTAACCCCTACTCCCTTTTAAAATTACTCCTCTATATAACTGCTGACAATTTTTGTGGATTTATTTTTTATACTACCATCTGATTAAGTTTCTTCACTGATTTTCTGGAGTCGTCTAAATAGTCACACAACTGTTATCATGGATTATTCTGTCTCCGCTTTATCAAAATTTAAGCCTTTGTTCTTATTTTATCTTGCCCCTCAAGCAATTGTTTCATATTTTTTTCAAGGTAAAATATTATACTTATTATATATCTTTTGGTGCAGTGGATCTGACTGGAGGAGAGATTTTCCCTAATCATGTCTTCTCTTCATGGCTGTGATTGGTTATCATACTTAAAACTTGCCTTCTTACCTGTAGTTGTTGACTTTGCCAGCCTGTAGGTCCAGTAGTCATTGATACTGACACCAATTACTATAGTATTTATACATTTGTTGACATATATAAAAATGTGCTACCTTTTACAATCAGGTTTGTATCTTTCTGTATGTCACTGATAAAGTCTGTATGTGTCCCTAACCTCATTTTCCCTACACGCCCTGTGGTTTTTATTGCAGAAGTTTTTTGGGTAGGGAAGTATAGAGAACCTGGAGTCCGAAAGACTGGAGTTTCACAAGTGGCTTCCAGTTCTCACTAACTGTGTGGCGCTGTAAGGATGCCACAAGTTCTTGTTTGCTTCAGTTTCCTCCACTGTAAAGTAGGGATAAAAGAGCCTCCTTGGCCAGTTGGGAGGATCAAGTAAGATATCTATAAAGTGCTCAGTGCCAGTCCTGGCACATGACAGACACTAGTAAATGCCTATTCCCTTCCCCCATTCACTGTGCAATTCTCTATAATGCAATGATTTTCTTATTCATATATATTGTTAGGTTCTTACTAAGTGCTAATGAGATAATGAGATATTAGGTTTTTACTAAGTGCTAAGTCGGTACTTAACAATTACATGTAACATGCTGTTGTCTCCAGAAGCTGCCCATCGCTCTCTGGGAGATCTGTGTCAACTCAAATCTCTCGGACAGATTCTTCTTCCTGTAGAGAACCGTTGTCTCCAGACAGTTGCCATTAACTCTTGTCCAGAGAAGTGACTTCCCTTCCTGCAGAGAGCCACGTCAAGCCTGGTCTAGAGCAGAGACTGACTTTTTTCCTCCAGAGCTGCCCTCTTTATCCTCCCAGAGAATGGGCGTGGGATAATGCAAGGGCTTCTGGGAAGAGTTACTTCAACCAATGAACTTGCTCCTCCTAAGCATGCAAGCTCTTCCCCAGGAATTCACAAGTCAAACTCCCAGGAAAGGCCAGAACTAGAAAATTGTTAAGTACCAACTTAGCACTTAGTAAAAACATAATATCTCATTATCTCATTAGCACTTAGTAAGAACCTAACAATATATAATTACTTTAGTGGTACCCCAGAAATCATTGGTGCATCATTACCATTCTCCATCATAGTTACTGTCTCTATGATTTGAGCCTATTCAGGATATTATGTTGGTTTATACAGAAAGGACTATTGTATTCTCAAGTAGATTTTTTCACCCTTGCATCACGAACTGTTAGACATTTCCAAAAGGATGTCTTATGGACATCTAAAACTCATTAATTCTAACCCAAACTTATTTTATCGATTGCATTCTTTCTCAATTACTGAGAATAATTTGAGTAGTGTAGGTATTAATTCTTCTTCAAACATATGAGATACTTCACCTGCAAATCCTTTTTCCCCATTTAATATCTTTTTAATAGTTTGTTAAATTTTTTCTGATCATTATCTGAGACACCTGTTCCATTAATTTGAGAACTTTATATTTTTGCAGATAATCTTCTATTTTTTTTTTAAATTTTAATTGCACTAGCGTGCATGTGCGTGTACGCACATACACACACGAATTTCCTTCCTAACCTTTTCTGGACCAAAGTTAAATAAAAGTTAACTTGCTCTCAGTTTCATTAGTTCTACAATGGTTTTGTTTTCTATTTTATTTATTTCTACTTTGGCTTTACTTTTTTTGTGTGCTTGATTTGGTTCTAGATTTTTTAGGGTTTTTTTTTTATTTGTATATTTATTTCACTGATAACTTTTATGTTTTGTTAACATGCTTTTGGAAATACAATTTTCCCTGAGATTACTTTAGTTGTATCCCCAAAAATGTTGGTGCTTATTATCATTCTCTTTCATAGCTATCATTTATATAATTGGTGTTTGTTTGGGATATTATTATTATTAGTTTTCTATTTTTGTTTCCTTCATGAATATTTCTTCCCTACATTTACTAGTATTTTATCATCATAGTATTTATTATAATGTAAATGAATTTTTAGTGCTCTAATTTTATTTATATCTAATTCTTTGTAGCCTAACAATTGGCCAATTTTTGTAAAGGTTCCTTGTGATACTAAAAGATTTGTTTTAATGTTCTTATCTAAAAGATATCATGTTTTTCAAATCTAACTTCTCCAAAAATTTGTTCAGCTCTATGTTTTTCTCTGTGTCTTTCTGCTAAATTTATATAAAAGGGAAAATTTAAGTCTCTCCAATGTTGTCATTTACAACATATCTTTAAAATTGATATTATCTCATTGTCTGTGACATCTAGTAGCTGGTTGCCTAATTAATAAGAATGCTGAGTTTTGAGTGAGAAATGCCTGAATTCAAATTGAAACTCTGACCCAGACAAGTAAGAACTTTTTTCAGTCTCAGTTTTGTCATCTGTAAAAAGAGAGATCATAATAGCATCTACCCCCGAGTTTTTTGGAAGATAAAATGAGATATTTTCAAAATACTTTAGAAAAATTCTAAAGAGCTACATAAATGTTTGCTTTTAGCTATTCATTTTCTCAAACAGAGGGAACTGAGTCAAAAAAAGGCCAAGCCTCAAATGATAAATGATCAAAAGAGATGCTCTGTGCCCAAGGTGCTGAAATTCATGTCTATCCTCTGATCTAACAATACCACTATTAGGCATAAATACCAAAAGATCTTAATAAAAGCAAAAGGATTTATATGTAAAAAATATTTGTAGCAGCTCTCTTCTCAGGACATAAAAATAGAAACTGATGTACATCAACTGGGGAATGGCTGAATAAACTGTGGTATGTTATTATCAGGGAATATATTGTTTTATGGGAAATGATGAGCAGGATGCAAAAAAAAAAAAAAAAATCTGGAAAGTCCTCCATGAATTAAAAAAAAAAAAGTGAAATGTACTATATACAAAGTAATAGCAATATTCTAGGATGACCAGCTCAGTTGAAAATAACTTTGATATTCTCAGCAGTATAATGATCTACCACAACTACTCTGAAGGATTTGTGATGAAAAATGGTATCCATACCCAGAAAAGCAACTGATTGTGTCTGAATAGAGACTGAAACATACTCTCTCTCTCAACTTTATTTTTCTTGAGGGTTTTTTAAAAATAAAAGAAACTTAGATTCCTCTCCCAAAAATTCTAGGAAACAAAAGTCTAAGAATTTGAGGATGCAAACAGTGAAAATCCTAAGTATGGGAAAAATTCCTGTGGCAAAGTGGGGAGTGGAGTGAGAATTACAAAATCAAAAATGTCATAAAGTGAAAATGAATTAATAAAATGTACATTTGGACTGGTCTGATTGTCATAACTGTAAGCTGGCATGAGGGTACTACTGTGCCAATCTTGATGCCAGCAACTTCTTTTCAACTCATTCCATTAAGAGATTGGTTTTTGTGGATATAGAGTTATGATGCCATACTGTAATTAAGGGAGGAAAATAAGAACTATTTTAAAGAAAATCATATTGTAGACAACTTTGTTTCTATTCTATAAAATAAGAGCTATCTGTAGGTATAGATATTGATAATAATATGACATAGATATAATTATATATATATATATATACACACACACATATATATATATACACACATATATATATATATATACTCATACACATATTCATATAAAGAAATGAAAAAAAATAGGATAGTACTAAACCCAGAATTCGTATAAAACTCCCTGTAAAGAAACAAACGTGCATGTATAGGTATACATATACACACCAGGAGAATTTTCATGAACTGACACTCAAAGTTTGAAAAATGAAGAATCTTGACCATTTATGATGTACCAAGGTATCCAACAATTTTCCACATAAAAAAAAAGAACCATTTTATTTTTAATATCATGTGTCAAGAAATGAGGAAATCTACAACCTGTTAATAAGATTTAGCTAAAGGATTTTGTGGTTAAAAAAATAATAATAATAAATACCATCAGGGAAGGGCTTTAGAAATAAAGTATTTTGACAAGTGTTACATTACAAACAACCTAACTGGACAAAAAAAGGAAAATAGTGTTAATTTTATGGATCACACTTGTCTTATTTG